>NC_090758.1:29259069-29260223 GCF_036898095.1 Palaemon carinicauda | reverse complement strand
AGGAAATAAGGAAACCGTTAGTAGAACAGTGTACCCTCAAAAAAGAAAACTCTAACCCAACACAATGGAAGACCATGGTACAAAGGCTATGGTGCTACTCAAGAATAGATAACAATGGTTTGATTTCAGAGTGTCCTTCTCCTAGAAGAGCTGCTGACCATAGCGACAGAGTCTCTTCTACCCTTACAAAGACGCAAGTGGCCACTGAAACAATTACAGTGCAGTAGTTAACCCCTTGACTGAAGAAGAATTCCTTGGTAATCTCATTGTTATCAGGTGTATGAGATTTAGGAGAATATGTAAGAATACGCCAGACTATTTGGTGCATGTGTAGGCAAAGATAAAATGAGCCATAACCAGAGAGGGATCCAATGTAGTACAGTTTGGCCAGTCAAAAGACCCAATAATTCTCTATCGATAGTATACCAACGGGGTGGCTGATGCATTGGCCAACCTACTGTCTGTTACCGATATCCTGGGAAGTATTAATTCATGAGACAACTATTCAAAGTTGACAGAACAACAATCAATGGAAAATTACTGAACAAACATAAATTATGATTTTATTCAGTCTTATATACAAAAATTTATATGGAAAGAAAAAATCATGAATGATAAATTTAATAGATTCTTTGAAATCATTGCAAGCCTATATTGTTTTGATTAATTCTTTTTATATGTTTTTGGTGATTTTATTTTTAAATCTCATGAACATTTAAATTAAACCTAGTATCATTTTAATGTGTATTACCATTCGAATCAGTAAAGAATTTTCTAAACGTTATAGTGTATTTATAGTTGAAACTATAATAAATATGCCTACCTGCTTATCTTAACTAGCATAAACTTCGGAGTCCTTATCTTAGTAGTCCGTTAGAGTAGTGCTTAACTTTAGTTGATTTCATATTTTTTTGAACAAAAAAAAATTGAAGTTTTAAAAATACACAGATAAGTATATTTTGAATATATTTTTTTAAATATATTTATATCTTCTAAAACAAAATTAGCATTATCCAGTAAACATTAAAAAGTTATAATAAAAAATGTCTTGAAAATACCCAAACATAAAGTTGTATCATTTATTACACAAAAATCTTTATAATCCTTTAAAGAATGAAATAAACATAATCAGGTACAGACAAAAAAATTATATT
>NC_090758.1:29244069-29246569 GCF_036898095.1 Palaemon carinicauda | reverse complement strand
GGGAAAATAGTTTCTTTAAAAGGTATATAATTGGGAAATTGGTTTCATTAAGAGGAATTTAATTGGAAAGAAAAATGGTTTCATTAATACGCATATAATTGTAAAACAGTTTCTTTAATAGGTATTTAATTGAAAAACTATATCTTTATTAGGTATGTAATTGGAAAACTTTTAGGTAAATAATTGAGAAACTAGTGTCATCAGTAGACACACAAAGTAATTAACAAAGATTTCTTTAATCAATTTACAAATGGGAAACGGAGTTTTATTAATAAATAACATAATTAATAATCTAAGAGAGAGATCATAAGCAAGATATGATTACAATATTACTGTAAAAAAAACAGAGGACTCTTAAACAGTAACATTGTATTGAAATATATGAAATCTTTTGTCCCAAAGGAACAAGGGAACTTGAATAGATTCTTAGACAAAAAATATTGATAATATATCCTCCATATAAGGAGTTACTTATAAAAAACAATTCTTGATGACAGATGTTTCTAGTACACTGCTGGAAAAAGACCTCAGGCATGTTCTTATTCACGTCTAGTGCCATAGCCTCTGTACAATGGTCTTCCACAGTCTTTTTGGTTAGAGTTCTGTTGCTTGAGGGTACACTTGGGCACACTATTCTATCTTATTTCTCTTCCTCTTGGTTTGTTGAAGTTTCAATAGTTTATACAGGAGATATTTATCTTAATCTTTTTGCTCCTCTTAGAATATATCATTTTCCTTTGTTTCCTTTCCTCACTGAGCAATTTTCCCTGTTGGAGCCCCTGGGCTTATAGCATCCCGCTTTTCCAACTAGGGTTGTAGCTTAGCAAGCAATAATAATAATAATAATAATAATAATAATAATAATAATAATAATAATAATATGGTTGTCCAGTTTGCATCCCAATGTTGACCACTGCATATTAGTGCTGGTAGGGGACTTTAGTCTGATCACTCACAGCAAACCAACCTATTATGTGTTGCCCTGACTAGAACAGCTTAGCTGATCATAGCAACACACAGGAGATAATGTTATATTCCATATCTACATAATGTTTCGTATATATATATATATATATATATATATATATATATATATATATATATATACATATATATATATATATATATATATAGATAGATATATATATATATATATATATATATATATATATATATATATATATATATATATACATATATATATATAATTATATATATACATATATATATATACATATGTATATATATATATATATATATATATATGTATCGATATAGATATATATATATATATATATATATATATATATATATATATATATATATATATATATATATGTGTGTGTGTGTGTGTGTATATATTTACATATATGCATATACATGTGTAAATATATGTATGTATACATATATATATATATATATATATATATATATATATATATATATATATATATATATATATATATATATATATTTATGTATGTATGTGTATCTGTGCGTGTTTATATATATATATATATATATATATATATATATATATATATATATATAATAAAATTAGCAACAAAAGGGACCGATTTCATAAAAACTGAATAATTCCAATAATTATCGATAAAGATAAACAAAAGATACAGGTTATGAAATGATAGGAAATATATTAAGAAGATAAAAATCATATAAAGACAAAAAAAATAAATTAGCATTCATGGAAAAGATCAATTTATTAAAAAAAATTATTATAGTGTACATAATAATATCTTTTTATATAAGTAACTTTCAAAATATGCGTAATTTATTTAAAGAAAAATCGATGAAATACCATTCAAAGAGTTAATTTAAAAAAAAAAATGATAATTGAAATCATTTATAACAAATTTATTTGTCAACCAAGAAAACTAATAATAAAAATTATAACGTTGTAAATAAATAAAAAAAAAACTGATGATTATAAAAATAAAGTAAATAAAATGTTCTATATTTTTCACCACATGAGTCTAATCAAAATTAAGAAAAATTGTTATAAGATATCTCTTCTCTAAGGCTTCGTCATCAAGAAATTGCTTCAAGCGCTACCCGGACCCCAATCAGTGAATAGCTCGGGAAACCTTTGACAGTGTCTCGAACTTGATCCAGGTTTATGACACTCACGGGAAAGGTTAGATTTCCCCAGTTGATCAGACCACCCGGAAAAAAAGAAGCCTGTATACATTGGTGATGAGACAATGTAGAGTTAATTATGCAGTGGGTCTGAGAGAGAGAGAGAGAGAGAGAGAGAGAGAGAGAGAGAGAGAGAGAGAGAGAGAGAGACTCTAATCAAATATTTCCTGTAAAATAAAACAATTGTGAAACTTGTGATATCTTCTCCAAAACTTATCAAATAAATTAAACAGATGGGATGAATATGTATATACCGATAGATAGATAGATAGATAGATAGATAGACAGATAGATAGATGGAGAGATATATAGATAGATAGATAGATAGAAGAGTGTATAAAAA
>NC_090758.1:29229069-29239069 GCF_036898095.1 Palaemon carinicauda | reverse complement strand
AATATATATATATATATATATATATATATATATATATATATATATATATATATATATATACATATATATATATATATATATATATATATATATATATATATGACATCCAGATTAATATATTGAATTGAGATTCTAAAAAAAACCTGACTGTTTCATTTTGCAATCATTTTGCTACTAAGAGAGAGAGAGAGAGAGAGAGGAGAGAGAGAGAGAGAGAGAGAGAGAGAGAGAGAGAGAGAGAGAGAGAGAGAGAGAGAGAGAGAGAGAGAGAGAGAGAGAACTTTCTCTTGGTACGACCTTCTTTCTTTCGCCATTCCTTTTTTCAGATTAAATTTAAATTCCATTTATAATTAACATTAACTACTGACTGTTGGAAGTGGACTTATCGCTCAATAATATTTGTGGAATTCTTGACCTTGTCTCTCCTTCTGCAGGATCCTACGATTCTATCATAAAGTGAAAAAGAAACGCCACCATATAACGTGACCTGCAATGCCTTATCCTTATTGGCAGAATTTTATCAAAATTAATGTCTCATAGTATGAAGGTTAAAGAAATAACAGGGGTATATTGATGCATTCACTAAAGAATCCTGTGAATAAATGTTGCCAGGTATTCTCCGCTTTAAAAACAGATATATTGACGTAAAGGGAGTGATATTACGGTCACCAACCCGTAAGATAATAGCACAATTGGATAGAAATAACGGTTGCCTGTATTTTATTGAATTACGGCTGAGAACAGTATATTTTTACGAGGAATTTCGATTAAAATTACGATTTTTTTTAACAATGCAAGGTTCCTACCTAAACGTACTTTGATGTCATTTCCTCACAGCGTATTCTTGAATTGCCATTAATCTCGAAGAAGAATGTTAATAATCATTTGTTTAGCTCAGACATTGCATCAACATTCTAAACACCAAATAGAGGGTAATCAAGTGTTTCCTTTTTACCTTTTCGTGGCTATAATACGTTGCCCAAAGGTCTATTTGATTGTTCTTAAACGTATTTTGAAAAAAAGTTAAGGAATAAAAATTACAGTACTCAAGAATTTACATCCAGTTTTGCGCGCACAAATGCCTATATGTTCAAAGCCAGACAGTATGCTCTGACACTCCCTACAACTCCCTCATCGTTATTTAAGAGTAATTCCTTTAGGAAAAATCTTATAGTGCATTTAAAAAAAACTTTGGCTAAGACCTGTATCAACCAGGAATCCTATTGGTTAATTTCAATATGACAGGGACCTATTTAGCTATGTTTTCAATACCATCTTGCACAAATTATGTAAGATATAGGATACAATAGGAGTAAAGATAGGGCTATAAGCTCTCTAGAAATTTCAAAATTTACGCAATCAGTCGGGTATATATTTAAAACATATGGACTACCCAAACAAATTATACGGATTATGGGGAAATAAACATAGTCTTCGTAATGGTAAGAATATACAAGATCTATTCTCTATAGTCCCCCATTGTATTACACAACAATGCTTCAATGATATAAATCCGTTTTCTCTTTTATACAAGTACATTTTCTTTAAAGATGATGTTACTTTTTCAATAGGGAACTATTCTATTATATATATATATATATATATATATATATATATATATATATATATATATATATATATATATATATATATATACATATATATATATATATATATATATATATATATATATATATATATATATATATATACAGTATATATATATATATATATATATATATATATATATATATATATATATATATACATACACACATATATATATGTATATATATATATGTATATATATATATATATATATATATATATATATATATATATATATATATATATATATATATATATATATATACATATGTATATATATATATATATATATATATATATATATATATATATATATATATATATATATATATATATATATTCTCTCTCTCTCTCTCTCTCTCTCTCTCTCTCTCTCTCTCTCTCTCTCTCTCTCTCTCTCTCTCTCTTTAAGGGGTCTATGTATGATGGAAGGTCTGAAGAATAAGTCCCTTATTTTCAACCTTATAGCAATCTTGTATAGAATAAAACCTGTTCAGAATAATCCAAATACCCTGGGTAGGTACTTACCAGAAAGTTATAGAATTTCCATGAGCTCTTTTCCTGAAATGCCTTTTCTCCTCCCATAGTTCCTAATATTAATGCAAGTGACGTTCTGATGAATTCAGCAGCACTTTGCTGCCATAACGCTTAACTAATCGGTGCGTGTGGTAATTCGAAACGACCGAATTGGATCCTGGTTGACCTGAAAATTAACGTTCCAATCGGAATTCTAAAACTCAAACAGAGTAACGGGATCATCAAGCAAGATACCTTCGGTGTTCGTTACTAGCAGCCGAGACGTGAAGATGGTAAAATATACCTCCAGTGGCTAAAATTCGTCTCATTTTATGAATGCGAGTTGTTTCTTAACTTTAACAACCAGGAAATAAATATGGTTAAACTTCACTTATCAAAGGCCTTTGTAAAAAGTGTATTATTGGGAAATGCAATATACCGACAGAAGATCAACGCACAATGGCAAGCCCACATTCTTTTGGCGATATTCAAATCATCGAATAGTGTGAACCCAGCTAAATTTGTTTATGTTGATACATATTATATTGAACTGAGTGATTTAGATAATTAAAATAACGTTAAAATACTCGCACACGCAACTAAAGTGCGAAGCCTGCCAGAACAGAGGAGAGTGAAATACTGTTAATTTTCGAATAATGCAAGCTAAAACTGAGCAAAGAAAGGTTGAGCTATATATATATATATATATATATATATATATATATATATATATATATATATATATATATATATATATATATATATATATATATATATATATATATATGTATACACACACACACACACACACACACATATATATATATATATATATATATATATATATATATATATGTATATATATACACATATGTATATATAAATATATATATATATATATATATATATATATATATATATATATATATATGTATATATATACACATATGTATATATATATATATATATATATATATATATATATATATATATATAAATATATATATATATATATAGGAACAAATATTCAAACACACACATACATATATATACAGTATATATATAAATATATATATATGTATATATATATATATATATATGTATATATATATATATATATATATATATATATATATATATATATATATATATATATATATATATTCATATGTATATATGCATATATATATATATATATATTCATATATATATATATATATATATATATATATATATATATATATATATATATATATATATATATATATATATATATATATATATATGTGTGTGTGTGTGTGTGTGTGTGTGTATATAATTCCTGTTATTATTCTTGATACTGAAATCTAAATCATAAATCCCTTGAGATAATTTAGACAGAATCGTGCTAACGTAATGTATTTCAAACCTCTCTCTCTCTCTCTCTCTCTCTCTCTCTCTCTCTCTCTCCTCTCTCTCTCTCTCTCTCTCTCTCTCTCTCTCTCTCTCTCTCTCTGTATATTAGGACTGAGTATCCTGCATCTCATAAGTCCTGCTATCAATGTGGATGTCATAAGATTCAGGTAATAAAAGTTTGTGGCAGGCATATCAACTTTTATTTTTGTTCGATCTACCGGAATCCAGACATGGGTGATTCTATTTTCGATTGTCTTCTTACCATTATGGCTAAGATACAAGAAGATGATAGAAAGGCTTCTTTTGTCTTTGTTGGTGATTTTAATGCTCACCACAGGGAGTGGTTAAGTTCTATCTCTCCTACCGATCGCCATGGCTTAAGAGCTTTAGACTTTGCCTTTGAATCAGGCTGTGAGCAAATCATAGATGAAGCTACCCACAGGTCTGGTAATTGCTTGGACCTCGTACACACTGACTCCCCTGGTGTTATAACTTGTAAGGCTGATTCTTCAGTCGGGACATCTGATCATGCCTTGATTTCAATAGTGATGAAGACTGAGCAGCCTGTCCCTGATATATCATACTCTTGTAAAATTTATACGAAATCCCAAGCAGACTGGAATGGGATTTTGCATGATCTTTTGTGCTTGAATTGGTCACAATTATATAGTAGTGTAGATCCTGCTGTCACTTTGAATGAGGATATAGTCAACATAATTGATAGGCGTATCCCTTCTCGTGTGCTAAGGTACCGAGTAAAAGACAAACCGTTGTTCAATGAGTATTGTAGACGTGCTTATTTGGAGAACCAGGAAGCCTATCATCTTTGGAAGGGTAACAGATAAGATTTGACCTGGAATAACTATACTCAGCTTCGAGCTTTTGCTCAGAGAGTTTATGCCTCAACTGAAAAGGAGTACAATTTAACCATAAAAGAATCCTTTCTGGTACAACTCAGAAACATAAATGGTGGTCTACCCTTAAATCTACACTCTTTGGTGTAGATGCAACAGTTCCTCCTTTATTTAAACCACAAGGCTCAGTCAATCACTATCCAAAGGAAAACGCAACCCTTTTGGCTGATGTTTTTGACAGTAAAAAGAGTAATGAATAACTTGAACTTCCTCATTCATGTTTCCCTGAGGCTAAACTAACTAGTATAGCTTTTCGATCTCATGAAATTAAAGCTCTGTAGATGGACTTGATGCTTATGGAGGTGTTGACCCAAATAGTATTTTTCCATTGTTTTTTTATAAAGACAGCAGATTTCTTAGCCCCAAAGTTATCTGTTATTTTCCGCAAGTTAGAAAGAAGAAGAGCTTTTAGCACTTGTTCGAGGATTGGTAATGTTACTCCTCTATGTAAATGTGTTTGTGGTAGCTCAAGTCTCACTGATTACCGCCCAATTTCCATAACTCCCATATTATCTTCAGTTTTTGAGCGTCGTCTGGGAAAACGTCTTAATAGGTAATCATCTACTCCCTAGTTTGCAATTTGGTTTTCGTAAAGGCCTTGGAGCATGTGATTCCCATTTTACAATCTCCAATGATGTATAGAAATCCCTTGATTGTGGTCAGGAAGTACATATGATTGGCCTTGATTTTAGTGCTGCCTTTGCCCGTGTTAATTTTAAGACCCTTATTTTCAAACTCAAACAGTTGGGTGGGTTGATCGTTTCTTAGCATTATTAATGATTTTTTAAGTAGTATATCTCAAAGAGTTGTTGTTGATGGGCACCATAGTGAGTATAGGAATGTGATATCCGGTGTTCCACAGGGTAGTGTTCTTAGCCCATTACTTTTCATACTATATACACATGACATGTGGTTTGGATTAGAAATCAAGCTTGTTGCATCGGCAGATGATGCTACTCTCTTTGCATCAATTCTATCCCCTGAATGTAGATCCGGGGTTGCTGAATCCCTTAATAGAGATTTAGCCAAAATTAGTGCATGCTGAAAATTATGAGGTATGAAGTTGAATCCTAACAAAACTCAAGTATGATTGTAAGTAGGTCAAAGACGGTGGCTCCTCAACATCCGGATTTCAGTATTGATAATGTTTCTTTAAATTTGTATGACTCTTTTAAAATTTCAGGTGTGATTCTCGACAGCAAATTTACTTTTGAGAAACACATTAAGTCTGTGTCTTCTTCAATTGCACAGAAAATTGGCTTATTGAGAAAGTCTTTTAAGATTTTCGGTGATCAATCTATTCTGAAGTGTTTTAATTCTTTCATTCTACCTTGTTTTGAGTATTGTTCTCCTGTCTGGTGTTCAGCTGCTGATTCTCATCTTAATTTGTTGGACAGAAACTTACGGTCTATTAAATTCCTTATCCATTATCTAGATATTAATCTTTGGCACCATCGTTCAATTAGTTCATTATGCAGGTTACATACGATTTTTCATAACTCTGACCATCCTTTACATTCAGATCTCCCTGGACAATTCTATTGTGTTCGTAATACTAGGCAGGCAGTTAATTCTAATATCCAGGCCTTCTCCATCATGAGGCTCAATACTACACAGTGTTCTAGAACTTTTATTCCAGCTGTTACCAAGTTGTAGAATGATCTTCCAAATCAGGTAATTGACCCAGTAGAACTTCAAAAGTTGCAAGTTGGAGCAAATGTTTTTATGTTGACCAGGCTGACATGAGTCTTTTTTATAGTTTATATATGACATATCTGTTTTTGACGTTGTTAATAGTTTATATAGTATATATCTGTTTTGACGTTGTTACTGTTTTAGAATGTTTTACTGTTAACTTGTTCCCATCACTTATTTATTTCGTTATTTCCTTTCCTCACTGGGATATTTTTCCCTATTGGAGCCCTTGGGCTTATAGCATCTTGCTTTTCCAACTAGGGTTGTAGCTTGGCTAGTAATAATAATAAAAATGATAGAGTTAGGCTTAACTAGTAGAATACTAAAATTTCCTTATGATTCTTAACCAGGCATAGATTCTGCGGACTTGGAAGACGTAAAAGCCTTGAAGCCTTAAGTGAGGATCTAAAGAAGCTATGAGAATGGCTCAGAAATTGGTAAATGCCTTTCAACTATGGGAAATGCAAAGTCATGTACATAGGTTATAGTAGCCCAAAATCAGATTACTCACTGCTGGGTAATGAAATAAAAACTGTGGACAAGGAGTAAGATCTCGGTATTATTAAAAGCGGAAAGGAAAGCACAAAAAACAATAGGTTACATGAAGAGACAATTCAAATACAGAAACAAAGACACTTTACTACATCTGTACACAACAGTAATAACATTCCATCTAGAAAATAGAGTCCAATTCGGGGCCCCACGTATTCATAGATATATAGATAGACTGGAAGCAGACAAGTTCCAAAGCTAAAACATTTTGGATATAGACGGACGATAGAATGCTTGAACTTATTTTACCAACAAACAAGACGACTAAGGGGAGAGTTAATAGAGACATTAAAAACTCTTAAAGGAATAACAAATGTAAATTGCAACAATTTATTCACGCTTAGCACTAATTAGTAACGGATACAAATTGGAATTGAAAAGGTAAAACACCCCTCAATATGGCAATTTATTTACATACATAATAGCAAATACATGGAACAGACTTCCAGCTGATGTAATAAAGAGTAACACGATAAACGAGTTAAAGAATAAGTTAGATAAGATTACGGAAACTCTCTAAACATAAAAAATTAATTGCTCTACTCAAGAACAACTGGAGTCTCCCCAAATGAACTAAGAAGTCTTTGAGACATCCAAAACACTTGTAACTCCTTGTGACTCCCTCTGAGAAGTCGCAGTCTTTTGATAGGGTGTGATTTGGCTAGAAGAAAATTATTTATTGTTTACTTGAAATAAATTATACACTCTCTCTCTCTCTCTCTCTCTCTCTCTCTCTCTCTCTCTCTCTCTCTCTCTCTCTCTCTCTCTCTCTATACACATGAGTACATACACAAATATATATATATATATATATATATATATATATATATATATATATATATATACATATATATATATATATATATATATATATATATATATATATATATATATATATATATATATATATATATTGTGAAGTACAAGACAGACCATAGTCGAGTGATACTTTACTTCTGAGACGGATAGGGTACATTGACCTGTGCGGACAGAATTATATATATATATATATATATATATATATATATATATATAATTATGAATATATATATATATATATATATAATTATGAATATATATATATATATATATATATATATATATATATATATATATATATATATATATATATATACATATATATATATATCTGTATATATATATGTATATATATATATATATATATATATATATATATATATATATATGTATATATATATATATATATATATATATATATATATATATATATATATATGTATATATATATATATATATATATATATATATATATATATATATATATATATATATATATATATATATATATATATATATATATATATATATATATATATATATATATATATATTTAGGAATATATATATATATATATATATATATATTTAGGAATATATATATATATATATATATATATATATATATATATATATATATATATATATATATATATATATATATATATATATATATATATATATATATATATATATATATATATATATTATGACGTACGAGATAGACCATAGTCAAGTGATACTTTATTTCTGAGATAGGCAGGGTAGATTGACCTATGCTGACAGAATTATAGCAATCCACTGGTCAGGTGACTGACTGACCGTGAAGAGTTGAGAAATGCGGGGCATTTTTGTTTTCTTAAATTGAAATTATGATCAATAGAAAAGCCCGTGCTGGACATATAATTATGAGTCAAACATAGAAATGAATGGCAGATGATTCTCCACCTAATTGCATAACCAATATTTACAGGGTATTTACAGAGAAAATGTACAATGCTGAAAAGAGTACTGCAAGCTTTGTAAGACGCTCTCCTTACAAATACTCACCCCCCACAAAAAGGAACTTTTTAATGATCGTATGAAAAGAAATAACTGGAAAAACATAAATATACACTTTAGTGTCTGTAGTGAGACGGGGGTTGCAGGCGGCCCATTTCGTGGGGCTTGACTGAGATCACCCTGGGAAGGCTAGGGCAACTGGAAAGGTACGTCTACCAATAGTCTCTGGTGAGTGAGGAGGTTGGTGCCCAGGAGTGGCACCTTGATGTCTGTGATCAGGAAAGGCTAGCTGTAATCCCGGCCCATGATGGATATCTTCAGTGTCCTCGTCAAGGAACAGGTGATGGGGCTGCCATTCATGGCAACCAAAGTGGCCCGGTCGTCTGATAGGAGGCCTCCCATCAGACGACAGTTCCGTCTTGGTTGCCGCGGTTGGCAGTCCTATCACCTGTTATGGGATGAGGACACTGAAGATATCCATCATGGGCCGAACCTACAGCTGGCCTTTCCTGATCACAGATATCAATGGGCCCCTCCTGGGCGCTGACTTCCTCGCTCACCATGGACTGCTGGTAGACGTGCGTCGCAAATGACCAGTGGACCAGGGGACCAGGGGACCTACCGGTCCCACCATCACTCCATCGGGCCCAGCCTCCCCAGGGTGTGCTTAGTAATGCCCCATGAATACGGCTGCTTGCTGCAGGAATTCCCGAAGGTTTTCAAACCCGAGCTCTGCCAACTGGAGGGCATCCCTGCCAAGCATGGGATATTCCACCATATCTCTATGATTGGCAACCCAATCCACTGCAGGTTCCGACACCTCCCTCTGCAGAAGCCTTAGGACGCCAAGCGAGCCTTCTAGGAGATGGAGCATATGAGAACCTGCTAAAAGGCATCCATCGCGTGGGTCTCTCCATTGCACATGGTCAAGAAACCAGACGGGAATTGGAAGCCCTGAGGTGATTATAGATGCCTCGATCTGGCCACGACACCTGACCACTACCCATTGCCCAACATGCAGGATCTCACCAGAGCCCTCCAAAGGGCCACTACCTTCTTAAAGATGGACCTCTTAAAGTCCTATTTTCAAGTCCCTGTGCACCTAGATGACATCCCAAAGACGGCCATCATGACCCGCTTCGGGTCCTACATTTTTTCCTACTCAACGCTCAGCCTGAGATGGCGGGGGTAACTTTCCAGCGTCTGATGGACAGTATTTTGGGTGACTTTCCCTTCTGTGCCATGATGACCCCCCTTCTCAACGTCCTGAAGGGGAAACCGAAGAAGCTACAGTGGGGTCCCCCTCAACAAGAAACCTTCCCGCAAACAAAAATTGCCACCTGGAAGGCTACAACCCTGGCCTACCAGGAACCCGGGGCTACCTGAGGTTTACTACGGATGCCGGTAGCATTGCGTGAGGTGCCGTACTGGAGCAGGCGATCAACTACATGCTCCAAC
The DNA here is from genome assembly GCF_036898095.1 of Palaemon carinicauda. Classification (NCBI taxonomy): domain Eukaryota; kingdom Metazoa; phylum Arthropoda; class Malacostraca; order Decapoda; family Palaemonidae; genus Palaemon; species Palaemon carinicauda. Next base: position 29,229,111 of record NC_090758.1, on the reverse strand, counting down.
CACTCGTCTCCTTCAGCAGGATGTTAAAACTACCCGAGACTC
>NC_090758.1:29209069-29221569 GCF_036898095.1 Palaemon carinicauda | reverse complement strand
ATATATATATATATATATAGATATCTATATATATATATATATATATATATATATATATATATATATATATATATATATATATATATATATACATATATGTGTGTGTGTTTGTGTGTAATTAATCGATTCTTTCAACCTATATTGAACCAAGGAAGCAGATTTATTGCCATGCTTATATTTACTAAAGAAACGATGATAAGGTTTATTTTATAAATGATATACACTCTGGAACGCCCTTATTAATAAACAAATCCACAGGCGGAAGACACAACAAAGTCAGGCATTTGCGAAGACACAGAAATGTGACCATTTTCTTTTTCATTATTCAATTTGTCTATGTTAATTACGCTGATTATAAGAACATGAAATTATATCATAGTCATGTACCTTCCTTGAATTATTAAATCTGTAATGAATAATGATATTCTCCATTCAAGAAGATTTCATTTGGCACCAACCTTAACTCTGCTGATGATTGCTATCTTGGTCACTTGTACAGGGACATGACTTGCCATCCATGTGTTCCGACGAAGAAAGGAAATACTATTATTATTATTATTATTACTATCCAAGCTACAACCCTAATTGGAAAAGCAAGATGCTATAAGCCCAGGGGCTCTAATAGGGAAAAATAGCCCAGTGAGGAAAGGAAATAAGGAAATAGATAACTGAAGAGAACAAATTAACAATAAATCATTATAAAAAAAGTAATGTCAAAAGAGATATGTCATATATAAACTATTAACAACGTTAGAAACAAATATGTCATAAATAAACTATAAAAAGACTCATGTCCGCCTGGTCAACAAAAAAGCATTTGCTCCAACTTTGAACTTTTGAAGTTCTACTGATTCAACTACCCGATTAGGAAGATCATTCTACAACTTGGTAACAGCTGGAATAAAACTTCTAGAGTACTGCGTAGTATTGAGTCTTATGATGGAGAAGGCCTGGCTATTAGAATTAACTGCCTGCCTAGTATTACGAAGAGGATAGAATTGTCCAGGGAGATCTGAATGTAAAGGATGGTCAGAGTTGTGAAAAATCTTATGCAACATGCATAATGAACTAATTGAACGACGGTGCCAGAGATTAATATCTAGATCAGGAATAAGAAATTTAATAGACCGTAAGTTTCTGTCCAACAAATTAAGATGAGAATCAGCAGCTGAAGACCAAACTGGAGAACAATACCCAAAACAAGGTAAAATAAAAGAATTAAAACACTTCTTCAGAATAGATTGATCACCGAATATCTTAAAAGACTTTCTCAAAAAGCCAATTTTTTGTGCAATTGAAGAAGACACAGACCTTATATGTTTCTCAAAAGTAAATTTGCTCTCGAGAATCACACCTAAAATTTTGAAAGTCATACAAATCTAAAGAAACATTATCAATACTGAGATCCGGATGTTGAGGAGCCACCGTCCTTGACCTACTTACAATCATACTTTGAGTTTTGTTAGGATTCAACTTCATACCCCATAATTTGCACCATGCACTAATTTTAGCTAAATCTCTATTAAGGGATTCACCAACCCCAGATCTACATTCAGGGGACGGAATTGATGCAAAGAGAGTAGCATCATCTGCATATGCAACAAGCTTATTTTTTAGGCCAAACCACATGTCATGTGTATATAGTATGAAAAGTAATGGGCCAAGAACACTACCCTGTGGAACACCGGATATCACATTCCTATACTCACCATGGTGCCATTCAACAACAACTCTTTAAGATCTACTACTTAAAAAATCAACAATAATGCTAAGAAACGACCCACCCACTCCCAACTGTTTCAGTTTGAAAACAAGGGCCTCATGATTAACACGGTCAAAGGCAGCACTAAATTCAAGGCCAATCATACGAACTTCCCGACCATAATCAAGGGATTTATATACATCATTGGAGATTGTAAGAAGGGCATCACATGCTCCAAGGCCTTTACGAAAACCAAATTGCAAACTAGGGAATAGATGATTACCTTCAGCAAACATATTAAGACGTTTTGCCAGAAGACGCTCAAAAACTTTAGATAATATGGGAGTTATGGAAATTGGGCGGTAATCAGTGGGACTTGAGCTACCACAAACTCATTTACATAGAGGAGTAACATTACCAATTCTCCAACAAGTGCTAAAAGCTCCTCTTCTTGCTAACTTGCGCAAAATAACAGATAACTTTGGAGCTAAGAAATCTGCTGTCTTTATAAAAAACAAAGGAAAAATACTATTTGGGTCTACACCGCCATAAGCATCAAGGTCCATCAACAGAGCTTTAATCTCACGAGATCGAAAAGCTAAACTAGTTAGTTTAGCCTCAGGAAAACAGGAATGAGGAAGTTCAAGTTTTTCATTACTCTGTTTACTGTCAAAAACATCAGCCAAAAGGGTTGCTTTTCCTTTGGACAGTGAGTGACTGAGCCATCTGGTTTAAGTAAAGGAGGAACTGTTGCACCTACACCAAAGAGTACAGATTTAAGGGTAGACCACCATTTATGTTCCTGAGTTGTACCAGAGAGGGTTTCTTTTATGATTAAGTTGTACTCCTTTTCAGTTGAGGCATAAACTCTCTGAGCAAAAGCTCGAAGCTGAATATAGTTGTTCCAGGTCAAATCTGATCTGTTACCCTTCCAAAGGTGATAGGCCTTCTGCTTCTCCAAATAAGCACGTTTACAATCATCATTGAACCACGGTTTGTCCTTCATTCGGTACCTTAGCACATGAGAAGGGATACGCCTATCAATAATGTTGACTAGATTCTCATTCAAAGGGACAACAGGATCTACACTATTATATAATTGTGACCAATTCAAGCACAAAAGATCATGCAAAATCCCATTCGAGTCGGCTTGGGATTTCATATAAATTTTACAGGAATATGATATATCGGGGACAGGCTGCTCAGTCCTCACTAATAATGAAATCAGAAGTAAACTCAGGTTGCTTCCGATATCATATGAATAATTCACACCATTTTCTGATAAAAATATTCATTCTAATTTACCAACTACCAATTATCTAGTGTTTACCTTTCTACCATACTTTTTTTGACACACGTGGTCTTAAAACGGATTTTGAGCGAAGCGAAAAATCTATTTTTGGGTGAGATAGCCATGTCGTCCTGATGGAAGTTCCTTCATTAGTAGCTTCCTAGGTTATATGTGACTACAGTGATATATCCCAGAGAATTTACCGAAGGTACCCAGAATTCTAACTCTTGGAACGAATATCCCTTAAAATTTTAAGAAGGGATATCGCGTAAGGACGTAAAGGCATGCCTCATAGCAATCTGCACCCCAGATAGAGTTTTACGTTCGAGGAGGTGTGGCAAAAATAAAAGGGGGGCCTTTCAAAGGCCATCCACGTTCCCTACTACTATCGATAGTACAACAGCGCCATCCCTACGATAGTGGCCATTCCTTGTAGCATTGAGCATAGGCTGTTACAGATACAGTAGTACGGGAGGGAAACTGAAGATCTCTTCTACAGAAGAGATGGGTGGGTCCATCAGGACGACATGGCTATTTAACCCAAAAATAGATTGTTCGCTTCGCTCAAAATCCGTTTTTGGGGCTCAAGCCATGTCGTGCTGATGGAAGCATACCAGAGCATTAATGTATCTGTGGATTTTCCATCAGTGCCTAAACCTCATATCAACCTTTTCAATGGTCATACTGACCATATGAGACTAGTGACAATACCGTTATATGTCATCATCACTAATCATAAACAATGTTAGTGCTTTCTGCCTCCTACAGGGAAGAGTCATCTAGACAGTTGAAAAGGGATTTCAAGGTCAACATAAATAGTATGACAAAACTTAAGTACACACTGAATATACAAAAAGTCTCAAGTTGTACATTTGGCCAAAATGACATCAGTGTCTCTTATGTCTAACCTTTGATGCATACAAATATGTGAAGGATTCATTCTAGGTGGATAAAAAGTCTGGCATGTATAGATACAATTGTCTGGCGAAGGTGGACGCACTACATTCTAATAGACATTTATTTCTAATAAATGACTACAAGAGATGGTCAGCAAAACGAATGTAGTCTGACAATGGAATTATACCTGAAACGAGTACAGGAATCGTATTTCTTTCTTGAAGGAATGAAGTCAAGAAATGCCACTCTTAGATTGAAGAGAAGATAAAAGATAATCGCTCTTCATAATACCTGTACTGGTTACCATTAACAGCACTATATATTACGTACACCGGCACTAGAGCTATCTGTATAATTCCACACCTGGGATTTTAGAACAGAGCTAGTGTTACCATGGTAACACTTAAATAAAAGAAGACATACTTAAAAAGGATGACTTCCTCTCCCCATAACTGACAGTCCCAGTCAATTCTCTGTTCATCGTAGAATAAACGGCAGAGTAAATAAGTTACCTGACGTCACCACATATTGCTTCAGATCATGGACTAGCATAGCATAGTGTTTGTTGAACATCCTGGATGATTCTTATCCAGTGCATGTCCGAGGACAAGTGAGGACCCAAACCAAAAATAGTTTATCACAGAAATTAGGGGGCAGCTTTTAATACACTACCTGCCGCCACTACAAAGTGTTTCAGTTCATGCACTTGTTTTGCATAGTGTTTGTAAAACACTCTGGATGATTTCCATCCAGTGTATGAACGAAGACGCTCAAAGTCCATGTACTGAAAGAAGTTCAGTGATGAAGCAATCTTTCTCGGATCATGACCTGCGGAAGTACTGTCCGGATCCGCTCTACGAATAAAGTAGGTGAGCTTCGCCCTTAGTTCATTTAGAGATAAATTTGATCCCGAAGTTTCTCCTTTAAAGAGCTGTCCTCCCCTGAAGTCTGAAGTTCTACGAAGATAGACTTTTAGATACTCTACAGGACATAGAGAGACATCTTCCTTGAGAGGACAGATTCTCCAGGGACCTCACCTCTTAGTGGGTAGCTCGTTTTTAGCGAGAAATGATGGATCAGGAAAGAGATTCAGTTCTCCTAAATCTGTGAACTAAATGTGGCCCTCATCTATCGATAGAGCCACTATTTCACTAACTCTAGCCCCAGAGGCTATTGCAAAGAGGAAAATAACCTTTTGGGTTAGATCCTTAAGAGAACAATCTTCATTGTTCACCGATGAGGCATAATGTAAGACCTTGTCCAAAGACCAGGCTGCAGGCTGCAGGCCTAAGTCTAGCACATGCTTTTGGAATCTTATTAAAGATTTCCTTTGCCAGATCCACTTGGAAGGAATATAGGAGAGGTCTAGTCAAGGCCGATTTGCACGTATTTATCGTATCGGCCGCCAACCCCTAGCTATGAAGGTGGACAAAGAAGGACAGACAAAATTTCATAGAAATTTCTTTCGGTCCTTTTGATTTAACAAACTCCACCCACTTCTTCCAGGAAGACTCATATTGTCTTCTAGTAGACTTAGCCTTGTATTCTTCTAAGAATTCTATATTGCCTTCTGAGATCCCAAACCTCTTTCTAACCGCTAGGGCAAGAAATTCGTGAAATGAGGGGTTTGGGTTCTCCGTGATAAACCTAAGGTAGTTTATTTTTGAATCTTCAGAAATATAGCTAGGATCGGAACTAGGACCGGCCTCATCTAGTTTATCAGCCTCATTAGAGGATCCTTGTAAGGGGCTATATAACAAGGTACTTTCTTGAAGATGCTCGTGATGAAAAGATCGAGCTGCAGTTCCGTTACTTGTTCCCATCTGGGATGGAGTATGTCTGCGTCCATGGACCATTCCAGCTATATCTCCTTGGACTGAGATAGAGTATCCACCGTCACCTTGTGGATCAGTTGTAAGTGAACTGCTGTTAGGTGCCATTCCTTTAAAAAAGGGATGGGTAACTTCACCAGAACTGTACGGGATGTTCGATTGCGAAGTCATATTTGATCTCTTCAAGCATTTGATGCGTGTTTTCTCCAAACTCTTAACCCATCCTTCTGATGTGCTCATTGCACAAGGTCTGTCAGAATTGCGAACCAGGGAAAGTTCAGCGTTTTCCCTTGTTAGCGTTTCGGGTATCTGATCGATCAGCTGAGTCTCTTGACGGACCTTGTGGGCTCCTTTTAAATCCCCGAGAGGAAATTGAGTTGATGTGACTGAAAGCTTCGATGGTTTCTTAGCTATCGAAACCATAGATCTGGAGAAAGTCGAGACTCCTAGAGGCAAATCTTTCATCTGCAATGTCCCAGGAACCGGGTCATCTATATGAAGATACTTAGGACTGTGAGTCTGATACGTATCTATTCTAGGATGAATATTACTCTTCGTGACATGAATCCTAGATAGGAGGAAGGGGGGTGGTTGGCTGGAAGGTTCCGAGGGACACCTTTTAGGTCTGGTAAGACTACGAACACCCTTAATTGGAACAAGGTCCATATGTTCAGAAGGATTAACGTTCGGAACTTGTAGTTTACTATAAACTTGTTGAGTGGCGACAGGTTCAGAATGACACGGAGATTTCTCGAGTCCTTCTCGTGAACGAAAAATGACCTTCCCTGGAACTCGACGAGCCATAGCTTTCTTACTACCTGTATGCTCTACAGCTCTCAGGTATACTCCTCCAGGAGGGTTTTGAACTGTATGAGAAGGTAAGACGACGAAAGTAGGGACATTTTTGTTTCCCACCAATGACTCATTTTGAATAGGCTCTGGACCAAAGGATCGAAGGTCCTGCAATTCTGAGGGAAAGTTCCTCCTAGCCGAAGCGTTTTTATGCTTCGAATAATGAGCAGGTTTAGACTTTTGACCATTTGCCTGTATTTTCGAGTTTTTTTTTTAGGATGGGGACCCACAACCACAGAAGATTTTCTCTTTGAGGGAATGCCCCATTTCCGGAGAAGACTTATGTTCTCCATTGTGGCATTCTTAATTACTTCCTTAATGACCTCTTGTGGGAAGAGGTATTTACCCCAGATGGTGGAAGATATTAGCTTCCTTGTTTCGTGTTTCACTGTTGCAGCAGCAAACACAAACTCTTTACATGCTCTCCTAGCCTTCACAAAGGCGTAAAGGTCCTTTACCAAGGTAGCCATATGCATTTTGTCTATGACCATGAGCATGCCTGGGGTGTTTTCGTAGGTTGAACACAACTCTATGTAGTTTTGTAGAGAAAGGGATATCACAAGTCTCTTCTTTGACTTGAGTTCATTAAACAAGAGCAAATCGGACAAAATAGGGAGACATACATTGAATTGTCGAACTTGCGACATCCTTGTCTAATTTTCCTACCGAAAATGTCAAATGGACTTCCTTCCAATCCTTTTCCTGACCGGGAAAGGCTGGTGACAAAGGCTTGCACTCATCAAGTGTAGGACATGGTTCACTCGCCTCTACAGCTTTGGTAACCGAAGTAAATGCCTTCCCCATAAAGGGGAAAGCGAGTGAAGTAGGAGCAAGAAAGGAAGGGTGTCTGTTATTCAGTGAGAATACCTTCGTCTCTGAATAACCTGCCCTCTTCAGATTACCTGAAAGGATATTCTCTGCCTTACCAAGGTCAAGAATCATGACCTCCTTTTGTTCCATTCCTTTTCCTGACTTTGGTTCATACAACAGTCGAACCCAACAATTAGGGAAAACATCAAAGCTTGGCCAAAATTGGATTTTGTCCAAAGGAACAGCACCTAATTTCTCTGAGATGTAGAGATTGCCATTTGAAATCGACATCTGCTCCGCAAACCTCCAGGGATTGGTTATGGAGCATGTAGTAAGGTCTTGATTCATGGATCGTTTGACTGACCCGTGGGAAGCAACAAGAGAAGCTTTACAAGGTTCTATCTTGTGTTTTACTTCCTGCTTTTTGCTTTGTTTAGCAAAGCTCTCTATCTGATTCTTCAGTTGGATGCATAACTGTACTACATTATCCAATAGAGGGGTAGAAGACGAAGATGTTGACATCGGTGGCTCTTTAGCCGGCATAGGCGGAGGAAAGTCCGACACAACATATTTCTCTTCTACCTTAGGGCACTTCTTGCCCTCGATCCCAAAGGTTTTCTCGCCATCAGGGGATGTAGTTGGCTCCTGAGGCACTACTATTTCCTCACTTAGCTTTGGAAATAATAGCTTACGCATCCTATCATTAGGTAGGAAAGGTCCCGGAGAGATATTTTGGAAGCCTCTCACCCAGTTACGTAATTTATAATGAGCTATATCCCTAGACTCTGTAGACTTGGGGTTATCAAAACATTCAGACATCAATCTCCGACATATATTGCAACCCTGTGGGTTCCAATAATGTTGGGATCCGGAAATAATATTGTAGGGGGCATGCAACCTGCAAGTATTATGACTGTAAAAGTCCTTACTCTTGGCTTTGCAGGGGACCGCAGCACAAAATATCTGGTGTTCTTCCTGTAAAGATAGGAAAACCAAGTGAGTATACAAGGGATTATTACACTGATAATCAACATGTAAATGTCATCTACAACAGAATAGCTTAGGATAGTAAGCTATAAAGGGATAGTAGGAGATACATACTTGTGTACCACCGCCAGCAAATGCTGCTACCTCCCCTCAGTATTAACTACATGGAGCTTTCCCTGTTGAGTAACTCCAAGTAGAAGGGTTCTTACCCCTAGGGGTAGAGAAGTATCAAGTAACTGTCCCAAAAAATGTTAATACTGTGGGGTCAGGATGACTGATTCTAAATCAGACTATTGAAGAAAATATACCTTCAATATATAAGCGGTATCAGCAGAAAAACTCGCTGAAGGATACCCAAGGTATGCTAGAAAATACTACACTACTGTATCATGGTACTGTAGTTTTCTAAATGCAGTAAGTCTATATTGCAAATTACCGACTACTGTACATATGTATTGTAATCTAGTCATTATTCTGCCTACCAGGCAGCATAAGACAGAAGGGTCCATCCAGCATAAAGCCAGATGGACTAGAAAATTAAAGACATATATTAGTATATCCGACTCAGGTCATTTGCTGTAGTCTTCCTACTATATCAAATTATAGAGTTTCCTGATCAGGGAGACTCAAGAAAAGGCTGTACTTTTAAAGGTTAGGAGTGTATAACTCTTGCCTTGAAGTATTTAATATTGTAGGGTAAACTTAAACTGATTTCCAATCAGGATATTGAAGAAATCATATTCATTCAATATAGGATTAGGCTCAGCAAATGCCCGAGCTGAATATCCAAAATATATTGGAAATAACTACTAGTACAAGAAATATAGTAGTTTTCTATCTACAGTATATACTATACTGAGATATACTGGCTATCTGTATAACCTATACAGTAGTTGATCCGGCATGTTGCCGGTCTAGCTAGGACTTGCCGGCATATCCGGCAGAACTAGTGAGACAGAAAGAGAGAGACCGTATGGGAAAAAGGGCTATCCTTTACTGTAAATGTATACAGTAATTAAGGAAGTAAAAGTCTAATAGACTGCCTTTTTTCCCGAAACAAGGTTCTAATAGAAGGGAAGAATGTAACATTCAGGCTTCTATATAGCTACAGTACTGTTTCGGGCAACACGCTGACAGTACAAGTACAGTCGGCGCGCTGCCTACCGAGTCAGCACTGACTTTTCCGGCAGCACACAGGCAACAGAACCTATAGTAACAGTCCAAGGGAGGACTGAAGAACCTTGGGGACAGAAGGGACTACCCACTCACGGCCATCATGGACGTAACTGCCGGCCATGCCTGTAGCTAGCGAATGTGCCGTCAGCTGTCGGCCATGTCGGCAGCCGGCGGAAACGTTGGCAGCCGCCGGCAATATCGGCAGCCGCCGACAGTCCATGACTGCCGGCAGCCATCTTAGTTGCCGGCCAGGCCGGCAGGCAGCAGTAGCCCTGCCACCAGCCAAGATAGGAGAGGGAGTCTGGCTGGCTCCAGCACCCTACCGCAATGGTAAGGTTGCAGGATGTCAGCCTAAAAAAACAATGAATAACCATCAAAGAGGATAGAGGGGTAGAGGAAAAGTGTCCTGTAACGTCTGTGAAAGGAACTGACACACTTGTCAGTCCTACCACCTATAAAAGGAACTCTGTTTCTGTATCGGTATCGACAGAATCAAGGTGCCAGGAGAGACTCAGTTCTCCAACCCAGAGACTGCCGACACAGTTAAGGGGGTGGCGGCACTGCCGCCTCCTCTCAACAAGGGAGAAACAGGGTTCCAGTGCCACGTATCCTAGGCTAAAAGAGAATTACTCTTAGCCCAGGGAACTGTGGCACAGGACTAGTCTTTTATTCGCAAGGAGAAGATGGTATACTACCATAACTCTAATGCAACTATGGAGGGCTAACCTCCATTGTCGGCAACCTTGTCGGCAGGGGAATAAAAGTATCCTACAACCAACACACCCTGCCGGCAGGTCGTCGACAAGAGTCTAAATACTCTGAGATTCTGACTAAATCCCCAAACCTGCTGGTATATCCACAACCAAAGGTTAAGGGAATAGGCAGAAACCAAACCCCAGATTAGCCATGTCTGAATAAAATTCAGGCACGTCTACTAGTGTTGTAGCCTGAGGCTACACTCAGATGGAAAGGGATTACCATTAAGTCTCCGAAGAGACGTGAGAAGTTTCATAACATTCTAGGAGGAATCAGTCTCCAATGGATGAAAACGAAACACAAGGGTAATCGGGGAATGTCGAACGTACAGAAAATGTCTAGGATAGGTTAACTAGGCTAGACGAGTTCTCGGTTACCTAAATCACCGAAACTCTAACTATACAATCTACAGAGGAAAAATGAAATAATTATGCACATAATCAAATCTTCACAAGAATATATGCCTAAATAGCTAAATAATTACAAGAATTATATAATGCTATTTAAAAACTGGAAGTGGTTCCGCTAAGAAAATAATACATGCCTAAGAACGACGGCACCCATGGCGCCTCCAGTAACTGGCCTAGCTCTAAAACATAATAAATACTTAATTTCATTGTGAAACAGGAGCTAAAACATATTCAAAGTAAAGACCTGATACTCAACTTTCCAAAGGGGGAAGAGGATGAAGAAAGCATAATTAATAATCCTTTAAACAATCAAAAAATTCAATCACAGGAAAATACCACCGAGCGAAATCGATACAATAAAAGGAATGGCCACTATCGTAGGGATGGTGCTGTTGAACTATCGATAGTAGTAGGGAACGGGGATGGCCTTTGAAAGGCCCCCCTTTTATTTTTGCCATACCTCCTCGAACGTAAAACTTTATCTGGGATGCAGATTGCTATGAGGCGTGCCTTTACGTCCTTACGCGATATCCCTTCTTAAAATTTTAAGGGATATTCGCTCCAGGAGTTAGAATTCTGGGTACCTTCGGTAAATTCTCTGGGATATATCACTGTAGTCACATATAACCTAGGAAGCTACTAATGAAGGAACTTCCATCAGCACGACATGGCTTGAGCCCAAAAAACTATCGGTGGTAAAGTGAAACTCGTTAGGGTGTAAGGGAGGGAGCTAGAGAAGTCTGTGTTACTATGCCTCACGAAATGTAACAATAATGTTATTCCACGTAATTTTTACTAACAATATATGTCATACCATGAACCATATTAATCAAATTTTGGTTTCATAAAAAGGTAATTGGAAATTAGATTAAATAACTGTGTAATTACTCGACTATCTCGCCAATTTAAGTACATGTGGCACATCTGGTGACCACTCAGACCCACAAATGTAATTGAACTAGAGATTGTTTTCTGTGGAAATATTTCTGACATTTATTGAGATATTTGTAATTTCCTAAGAATTAAGTTGTGGCCATAAAACAGGGAGCATCAAGTTTGCGTGCGTCTGCTTTATTGCTATTTTGTACCAACATAGAAACAAAAATGAAGTAATGAATATTATAATGAGTAAATGATGGGGATAATTAGAAGATTAGTACTCTCAGTTAAGGCCATCTATTGGCTATGAAAAGAACAAAAATTCCGAGCTCTTTAATCCTTGCATTCTGGAACCTCCCATGACGTAATTTTTGTTTTAAAATAGCTAAAAAGTAGCATGCGTAATTCGAACTTAATATAATTTATACTTGTCATACGTTTCTCTATATAAGTATCAATCTATCACTGTTTCAAAATTAGATAGAATCATTCACATGAATGGAACAAGGGACATATACTACCATCTTTTTAACAAGAAGTAGAAATAATCGAATTTTATTCGAATTTGAAGAAGTGTATGATTACTGAAACATACTTTCATGGTAGTGTTTTCCCAATTAATGCATCAGAAATTCATAATACTAATAATATCACTTTTCTTGTGATTTTAGGCTCTAGGTTTTGGTAGTTACAGATAATGTGTCTTACAAAAATATGTAGATGGGATGCCAATATTCTAAAAGCAAAGTGCTGGAGATCAGCCATTGAATTGAAAACCAAAAATTCATGTCCGCAGCCAATACTCAATGCTCTATAAAGTGTGCATTGTTAAATGTTGTACCAGGGGTGTAGGAACGTCTTTCAGGGAGAGGGGACCAAAGTTTGAAAAGGCACTGACCGGTTGGGGC
>NC_090758.1:29191569-29196569 GCF_036898095.1 Palaemon carinicauda | reverse complement strand
TCACGTAACCTTCATCTATGAACATTTCAAATAAACACAGTACAATTACACATATACAATTACACACAGCATAATTTAACTTATTGACCTTTCAGTTTCGCTAGTGAGTGTTTGTGTTTAAACGACTGAGACATGAGCGAATGGTTAAGTTTTCAAAAGTGTCTGAACCACTGCTCGTTGCTTCATTCTTCCTCTTCTTCAAGCAAAACTGATAAAGAGACGTTCTACACGACAGGAGTCGCCACTCTACTATATGATCATTGAGGAGACGTTTGACGTTGTCAAGAGCGCCCAAATCTCAACAGGCTATGGCGGAAGAGACCAGATGTTGAAAGAATTACAAAAGAAATATGCAAACATTCCAACTAAGGCCGTTGAGCTGTTCAAGTCACTCTGTCAAGAATGCCAAAAGAAACGAAAACGGTCGATGACGAAGGCTGTTGTCGTTCGTCCAATACTCGCCAAGGAATTCTCGTCAAGGGGCCAGGTGGATCTAATTGACATGCAAAACATGCCCAGTGGATCCAACAAGAAATGGATCATGGTGTACCAGGATCACCTGACGAAGTTTTGCATCCTTCGAGCCTTGACGTCTAAAAGAGCTGCAGAGGTCGCTTTTCATTTACTGGACATTTTTCTTCTCTTTGATGCCCCCGTTATTCTCCAAAGCGATAACGGATCTGAGTTCACTTCACAAGTCATTACAGAGCTGAAGGAAGTTTGGCCAAAACTAACACTGGTGCATGGTAAGCCTAGCCATCCCCAAAGTCAGGGGTCGGTTGAGCGCGCAAACGGTGATATTAAAGATATGCTGGTGGCATGGATGGCTGACAATGTTCCACAAGACTGGCCTACGGGCATCAAGTTAGTTCAGTTCCAGAAAAAACAGTGCTCTCCATTCCGGGATAAAGTGCTCTCCATATTCTGTAATGTTTGGCTGTGAGGCTCGTGTAGGACTTACTACTTCGTCTTTGCCGATGGAAGTGATTGCTCGGATGGAGACTGAGTAGGATCTTCTTGCTGTCACACCAATGCTTTGTGTTAGGTCGTGGAACAGTTTACGTTGTGTGTGTGTGTTTGACCAATAAAATTCTGTATGTTTGCATTTTTTAATGTTAATTTTATCTTTTATCTAGTTACTTACTAATATGCTTGTCGCAGCGTTGGCATTGATGATGAAATGAGCACCAGGGATTATGCGTAATTACTGGGACCATTTTTCAGGGATTTCGCGTAATCACTGGAAAATTCAGTGATTACGTGAAATCCCTGAGTGAAACGGGGAATACGTGTATTCACTGAAATATTCAGGATTACGCGTAATCCCTAGGTACGTGTTATTACTGTAACACACACACATATATATATATATATATATGTGTGTGTATATATATATATATATATATATTTATATATACACACACACACACATATATATATATATATATATACATAAATATATATATATATATATATATTTATATATATACACACACACACATATATATATATATATATACATTTATATATAAATATATATACATATATATATATATATATATATCTGTATATACATACCCATACACACACACACACATATATATATATATATATATAAATATATATATATATATATATATACTGTATATATATGTATATATATATTATGTATATGTATATATATATATATATATATGTATATATATGTATTATTAGAAATATATATAAATATGTGTAGATATATATATATATATATATATGATATATATATATATATATATATATATATTTATATATATATATATATATGTATATATATATATATATATATCATATATGTATATATATATATATATATATTCCAATCATGCAACAAACACCATTAATGAGATTTGAGCTACATAAGAATATATATAGATAATTTTAACTCGAACAGATAAAACTAATCTTTGATAGATTTGGCAACAAATGAGTCTTGAATAATCGTTTATTAATTACAAGTTACTAAATAGATATCGTTTGAAATAAAAGCTTTATTGAAGTCCAATCACTAAAATTAAAATATGCTCATGTGGTAAGTACCATTTCTGAAATTAACACATCTCGTCATGACCCTTATTATCATCAACCAATACAGCCAACTTAAAACTTTATGCTGTTTTGAAGTGAAATGAGAAAATAATTGGAATAGGAATAACTTATCATAGGCATTACGTGAGTATCGTTAAATGCCACTTTGATTACGATTAAATGTTTCTATAAGAAATATCGAGGTATTCTCAATATCAGGAATGAAGATTATACAAAAAGTTTTTCTTTATAACTTATGAAAAAATGACTAAGCTCACGGGAAGAAAAATAGTAAAATGACCTCTAGGAATTGGTACGAAAATAGCGCGGAGATTTGACCAAAATAAATTGTAAGATATTATTGAACTTCAGCTTCAATGGAAAAAAAAAATTATGAGGGAAAAATACATTATATTTTCCCCTTTATATTTTTACAGAAGAGGAAAAGGGGAAGAGGAAAATAATAGGTGAGATTCAATGAAACTCTCTCTCTCTCTCTCTCTCTCTCTCTCTCTCTCTCTCTCTCTCTCTCCCTATCAGTTAAGATTGAGAACATTGCTCGTTTTATATCGAATTAAGTTTTGTGAATGAATCAATTTATTATTATTATTATTATTATTATTATTATTATTATTATTGATTATTATTATTATTATTGATAACAGTGACAATTAAATATAATAATTATGATTTTAAAAATGGTAATAGTAGTAGTAGTAGTAGTAGTAGTAGTAGTAGTAGTAGTAGTAGTAGTAGTAGTAGTAGTAAGCAAATGAAGTCCATGCCAAAAGAGAGAGAGAGAGAGAGAGAGAGAGAGAGAGAGAGAGAAAGAGAGAGAGAGAGAGAGAGAGAGAGAGAGAGAGAGAGAGAGAGAGAGAGAGAGAGTAATTGACTGGAAAAATACATACGCGAAAAGTAGGCCTTCTGAAATTGTGGTGATTTTGAATCACAAAAGATTGATAAATGGAGTCTCGTAAAAGTTGACGTAAGAAATGTCTATTTCTATCTAAAAAAATAAGTCTATCCATTTCTCTTTAATGGGTTCATTAATGACTACTATTATTTCCAAATGATCTTAATCCATTCCAGTGGACTGGGTTTATCAATGGTTCCGCCTCAAACTTTTTCCAATGTTTTATTTTAGGATCTTCTAGTTTTTCTTTCATTCAACTGTATGAATTCCTTATTTGTTAGTCTTCAAATGTATAAAAATGAAAGTTTTTTTTAGATCATTACATATTGGGTAAAATAGTATTTAAGAACATATAGTTTTACGCATTGAATATTTATTCTGGTTCTGATTTCCTCATCTATTGATATTTATATATGAACAAAATTATTGAAGTTACAGTGTACCATATTTTTTTTTCTTAAAAATGACATTTAGACTAATAATGGAGTGGTAGAGAAGTTTCTACATAAATGCATGTCATACCCTGTCATCTCTTTACTGACTGGCCAGTATTGCACGACTTCAAATTCAACGAGATGCTATTACCAAAAGGAAACGGTCCAACAGATGAAGGATTCAAGAAATTTATAAAGGGTGATTGAAATAAAAGGAAGCTTAATGGCCGTGGACATCTCAACCTTGCTGCCTACAGATTAATGAGGTGGAGAGAGATTGAACCGCTAATTGACCAATGCAAACACCTTTCTTTTGGAAAATCCCTTATCAGAAAGAAGTGAACCACGTTAAAGAGAGCAAGATCAAAGGTCCAGAAAACAAGAGATAGATTTCAGAAGTGAGAAAATTTCACAGTTGCTGATTGCACCTGAAGTGAATCGCCCCAAAACTTGGACAACATCTTCTGCTGCTGCCCAATGGGACCTGAATGTACTAATACATATCTACAGGAAGCAATTGACAGAGCAATCCATTGGATGCACGAGTGGTGTGAGATGAGACATAATGATGACTGCTCTTATGAAAAAAGAGTAGTGATGGTTGTTACTTGAATCCTAATTACAGTAACTGGCAACTCCGACAGGCACAGAGGCCTTAATTTAATATTCAACAGGGAATTCTCTCATCTGATTGACACCTAATTAAAGTAGTATTTGGCAATGACACTGGATTATATCTGATATCTGGGTTACATAGAAGGTTTCTTGCATCTTGTTGGGGGCAATGGATACTTAGCTTAATTAGATGGAAGTTCTCTTAATATTCAAAGGAGTGGGTTTACGCTGCACCAGATATATATATATATATATATATATGTATATATATATATATATATATATACACCACACATATATATATATATATATACATATATATATATATATATATATTTATATATACATGTATATATATACATAAATGTATATATATATATATATATATACATGCATATATATATATATATATATATGTATTTAATATATTTATATATATATATATATATATATACATATATATATATATATATATATAAATATATATATATATATATATATACATGTATATATATACATATATATATATAAATATATATATATAATACATATATATATATATATATATATAAATATATATACATGTATATATATATATATATATATGTATGTATATAATATATTTATATATATACATATATATATATATATATATATATATAAATATATATATATATATATATATATATATAAATATATATATATTCAAATAAGCCATATATATTTTTGATACATTAATGTCTGGATTCTCTTAACGACCTCGGGATCAGAGCCCCAGGCGAAATCACGCAAAGATAAGAGCTTGGGTCCGACCAGGACTCGAACCCTGGTCGGCAAGCTTGTATAGACAGTGACTAAGCCACTTGGCCAAGTGGCTTAGTCACTGTCTATACAAGCTTGCCGACCAGGGTTCGAGTCCCGGTCGGACCCAAGCTCTTATCTTTATGTGATTTCGCCTGGGGCTCTGA
>NC_090758.1:29171569-29186569 GCF_036898095.1 Palaemon carinicauda | reverse complement strand
TATGTTTTTTTTCTATATCTTCTGATGACCTCAATACCTTAAGGCGAGAATTCTTACCTACTGTAATGGGAAATGACTACTAGCTTATAGGCGAATAGGGTCTGTTATGAAAAGTTTAATTTATTTAAAGACTGATTGAATTATTTATGTATAAAATACTGTCACTATTTGTTTTCTTTTTTTTTTTTGCTTATTCACACATATGTCTGTCTTTTTAAATACATACCATACATATCAATATGCTTTTTGGATATCAGGAAAAATACATCATTACTATTAATGAAGAAAATGGAAGGGTATCTCTCTCTCTCTCTCTCTCTCTCTCTCTCTCCTCTCTCTCTCTCTCTCTCTAAGTCGCATTTTCTGATACATGAAAAAACCCCAAAACCAATCAAGTTTCCTGCACGCACATCTCTCTCTCTCTCTCTCTGTCTGTCTGTCTGTCTCTCTGTCTCTCTCTCTCTCTCTCTCTCTCTCTCTCTCTCTCTCTCTCTCTCTCTCTCTCTCAATCGATAAGTAATAATAATTGGTGGGTCAAATGCTATATGCTGCATTAATCAGGGTCATGACTGAAGTGAGTAAGTAGTTTTTTTTTAGTATTGCTCTGAAGTTCCTCTAAATGCCAGAGATATGAGTTATGGTGAAGTAGACGATGCTCAGATTCATATCTCGAATAAATAGATTTGTCCAGTTTACATGTCCTCGCTCTCCAATATGGTTTGATGATGGTAGGAAACTGGCATCTGTACGCTCACAGTAAAACAACCTAGTATGTTTGGACCTCACTAGTAGAGCATTGATGATCATGATACGAAATCTCTTTCATCATGTTCAGGTATTCATATATATACACACACATACACACACACACATACACATATATATATATACATATATATATATATATATATATATATATATATATTATTTAATAACGATATATAGATAAATTGAATATATAAAAAATTGTCCTCAATTTAATCAATTCTCTTTCCTTTATAGAATCACCTATTAAATACATCATTGCCCATAATCGTAGCAAGAGAGAGAGAAAAGCCAGCATTATCTAATTCATCAGGAGTAGAAGGAAGGTCACTTTTACTCTGGCACTAATGTCATTTGGGTCCAAAATTTGATTAGGAGCAACAGGCGAAAGAGGAGACAATTTCATAGGGAACGCCCCTCCATAACAAACATCGCAGATGAGTACACGCACACCACATCATGGGACGGACGTAAGTCAATCAGTGGGTTTACAGACGTCAAGAATATTTGCAGAAATTTAGGTTTTAAAATATCATTTTGGAGTTTTCCCTTCTTTTTTACCATTGATTCTTCGCTGCTATTTTTATGTAGTTTACCTTTCTGTTAAAATCTTCCTGGAAGCGTGATTACTTTATAATAATGACAGTGATTATGATATACATTCTATTTTACATGAAACTAATTTGAATAAAAGGTTGGACGAAGAGAATTCAGAAAAGAAGACATTTTCGGGGAAGACGAAGAGTAATATAAGATAAGAGTATTATGAAAAATGATCAAACTCTTTTAATGATATAATTTAGTTTGTTGGTTATTTGTGATGGAAAAGCCTTTGTAAATTGACTATATATGCGGTAAATCATAATGATTATATAATACAAAATTTTTTAAAGAACATATCTCAATACTAAGATTCATAATGTTGAAATATTTTAATATTTCAAGACCTCTATCTAAGGACACCAGAATCCCTTTTCAGTCCAAATATATTAAAAACTTTTTATAGGAAGACCTCCAATGTGAACATATATTCCATAAGACCGCTTATGTTAAAACTTGTAATACAAAGACCTCCAAGGTTCAAAGATATTACCTAAAACCACATATGTGAAAAAAAAAGAAATACGAATAGCTCTTGGGTGCTAAGATATCTCCTAAGACATATATGTTACAAACTTGTAATACGAAAACCAACAAGGTGCTGATATATCCCCAAGAACCTCATTTGTTAAAAACTTGTGATAAGAAGACTATCTCCAAAAACATCAAATCTTATAAACGTTATTATTCCTGCAAGTGTCTCTTGCTATAGACTCTTTTTTTTTTCCTCTAGATTTCGATACATGACTTCATTATCAAACCAAGGCAACAAAGTTAAGAAATCTGTATTTACTTCTATGTTTTTAAGAGCATTTCAAGTCTGCAGCCCTGAATATATTGATGATGAAATAAATGAGACTAGAGCAATAGGTAAAAAACTAAAGTATCCTGAAATTGTGTTAGATGATGCCCTAAGAACAGCAAAAAAGAAAAAACTACAACACACAAAATTTACTTGTACTACCTTATTGTAATTCTTTTAAAGAAATTCCCCAACTGTTGAAAAACTTCAATGTAAATGTAGCATTTAAGAGTAAAAATACAATAAAAACAGCCTTAATAAAGAATTCTCCTGACATTACCAAGGGATGTGTATATCGTATTCCATGCAATGCTTGTGAAAAATACTATATTGGTCAAACTGGTAAAGCCCTAGAAAATAGAATTGAACAACATAAGAAAAGCGTCAGATATGCTCAAGATAATAATGTACTCTTTGCTCACGTTAATTGGTCAGGTGCAAAGAAATTGGTTCATTCAAATAACTTAGTGGAAAGAAACATCATAGAGTCCAGTTTCATAAAAAAAAACTTTGAAAACAACTTGAATATTGGTCATGGAATGTATAAACTCGACGCCTTCATATGTAAAGAGATTTGTAAGCTATATAAAAAAAAACATTAACCACTTAATGTAGAATTGAATGTATTGTGAATAATTAACATCGCTGTGAAATTAATATTTAGACCTAAGCTACCATTCATTAAAGGGTACAATTATTCTATATAGTATGCATAAGTACTTTGGCACTTTATAGTGTTATGCTAGGTATAAGTATTGATATATACATGATTATATGTTCATGATATTAATGTTGTATGTATATAAATTTATATATACATATATATGTATGTATATGTATGTGTACATATGTATATGTATATATATATATATATATATATATATATATATATATATATATATATATATATATATATGTATATATATATATATATATATATATATATATATATATATATATATATATATATATATGTGTGTGTATGTTTTGCTTATGTATTTATATAGATAAGGCTACCGTGTTTTCATATAAATAAACTGTACTGAAAGTCAACAAATAAGAATTTACCCGCCACCAGAAATAACCCTGTTTGGCAGGTGTCTAATGAGCTTGGGTCTCCGCCCACTTAACACCTGACCCAAGCCCAGGTAGCTGGTAAGTGAGTGTCATTGTTCTCTAAATCTCTATATGTATGTTCGTACTATTATTTTCCCTATAAAATGTAAAGAAACCTCTCTCAATAAATCAGTCCTCTGAAGAAGTATCACGAAACTAGTCAGGACTTGAGCGTATATTTTGTATTTTCATATATATATATATATATATATATATATATACAAACATATATATATATATATATATATATATATATATATATATATATATATATATATGTGTGTGTGTGTGTGTGTGTGTGTCTAAATTCATGTATATAGGTATGTGTTGTACGTCATGGTAAATGAACCAAATATTCATAAGTATTCCATGAAATCCTATATCTCAGCATATTATTGTACAAGATTGCATTTTGGTAGCAAGGAGAGTTTAGTTGCTTTTTGGCGCTCGAGTTGACATGTCCCTCACCTGAGAGGGTAGTTGTGCACGTACTTACGAACGAGCCTTTTATAATAAATGAAAAAACCTATATTCTGACTACTCATTATCCGTCTATATGGGTCATATTGGTGTCAGTTGTAAATATATATCTGCTTGTTCATGCCGTGAGTCAAGTTGTTTTTTGAGCTGGTGAAATAAAAGATAAAGATTTCTAGATACACTAGGACTAACATATCAGACGCTGCTGCTGCAGGAGAAGAGAACGATGGAGCAGTGTGCTATAGCATTCCCAATGAAGAATATAGACAGGAAATTAGAACTCAAGAATTGGAATATTAGTTAGAAATCTTAGAACAGTTATTGAACAGATTTTTGGGTGAACGGTAGCGTGGCACGCAACCACAGCATATCCGACATACATAAACGAATTCCAAACGCACACAAGTGAAAGTACACATACACATCCGAGTGAGATACGCAAATCGTAGTTCGAAAGGTGCCAGATCTCCAGGCAAGTGTTAGGCCTTTTGATGTTCAGCGGCCTAACGAAGGGTTTCACTCGATTAAAGGGTTTTAGAGAGACCTTGAGTAGCCACATATTGGTGCTTGGAAAGAGAAAAAGCTATTCAAGTAATTAGATTGCTGAAAGATGCTACGGCAATGGAGGTAATGTGTTAACCACAAAACAGTTTTAAGCAGTTATACTTAAATAAAACAATGTTTAATTGATAAGTATGCCTTGCCTGACGCGAGAAAGGGAGACATAAAAGAAAATTACAAACCCAAAGTACGGGAAAGTGAATCCATTCTTAGTTTTGCAACTCTCATTTTCGGTGTTGCGATTCCTTTGCTACCCGGAGTGCCTATCTCCCAGAAGGTGATAAAAAAGCAATAGCCTGTAAACATGTTCGCAGATTAGTAAACCCGTATTTATGTGTTTATTTGTTTGATAACAATCGCTTGTTAGCAGACGTAGTGAGTGATATACAAAACATTTTAGACAGTTTGCCAGAAGAAAAAATGACTGGGAATAACTGGCCAGATTCCAAGAAGTTGGCAGCCATGGGAGGCACTCGACCCCCGAAGAGAAGTAGGGGGGAACTCAGTCAGCAGATTAGCAAAGTCTTCAAATGCTGGCGGTGTGGGGGAGAGGGTCAGCGATTAGTGGAGTGCCCCACCCAAGGATTCCCCCGCTGTTACACTTGTCAGGCCTATCGTCATCTATATCGAGAGTGCTCAGCAAAAAACGCCCAGGGTGGGCGGGCTGTGGCACCCGGACAACTCCCCCCGCCCAACATCCGAGGAAAATGAAAGAGAGGAAGGGGGAGACGAGGGAGTTCGATGCCCCGCCGCATGACATCACAAGCAGTAGCCGAGGAAGCAGTGACGGCAGACGTGGTGACAGACCTCCATCGGTACCCCTAACCTCACCCGCAGCAATAGGGAGCAGCGGCATTGCAGCTGAAGTCAATGGCCCGTTCCCCATATCTCGTTATTATGTATTAACGCACTTTTTGCTTTGGTTTACGTCAGCCTTGTTACTGCATTTCTGTTTAATGTCAAATTAGCGTAAGAATTAGTTAATAAGGATTCAGTTGTAAATTTAATTTTTTTTTCTGTTTAAGTGTTGTTTTAACCTCCACCCCCTCTTGCTTAAAGATTTAAAAGTGTCTAATTTAAAACTTTTTTTTCTGTGTTTTTCGAGCCCTTGGTGAGTAGAGACACCTGTGGTTACGTGCAAGGAACTTGATTGGTTGAAGACAGTTCAAGCTCGACGCTCCCCGGACCTATTGCAGCAGCTGGCTTATGTGAGTTTTTTAGAGGATTGCAAGGCCAACGTTTGGTGGCTTTTAACAGCTGTATTTCTGGTACCTGCGGTGATTTGTAATTCCTATGTGTTCTCTTCTGCGGTCCTCTGCGCCGACGTAGGAATCCCGGCATCAAGGTGGATGTGGGAGAGACACCGCCGTCAACACATTCTCGACATAGGCAGTTGCGGGAGCTTTGACATGTAGGGAGGCAGTTGCCAGGTAGGAGATATTGTTTACTTTTTTTGGGGGAAGGGGGGTGTTGGGCTCCAATTCCCTCCCTTTGATGTGGAGTCCTTCTTATCGTCACTTGCTAAGGTAGCTGAGATTTAGTGAAGCCGCTACCTGGGTTGGAGCGTGGGGTGACTTCACCCTGCCCCAGAGAGTGTGAGAATACATATTTCTTGTGTATGTGGTTAATTATTTAAATTTTCGAGTTTTTCTCGTTAAGAGTGTGGTGTTTCCTGTTGGGGAATTTTGTTAATTGTTAATTGTTAATTGTTGGTTGTTAATTGTTAGTTGTTGATTAATAATTCTGATTGTTAGGTAGTCACAAGGCTGACTGTTCTAAATTTTTTTTTTATTAAATATTGTGAAGTTTTCCCAAGTGTTTTCGTTTCCGTTTACCAATTTACTGCTGGATATTTTTTTAAACACCGACCTCTTTTATCTTGTGATAAGAACTTGCACCGTGGCCCAACATGGATCGTAACATATTTGGCGACCGTGACAGGATAGAGCTCAGGGTATCCTGTATTTTGGTCAGTGGAGCGACACTCAGGTAGACTCTTCAATATTTATTTTTTTTTGTTCTAGTGTTGCCTTACTCCCCTGAATTTTTGTTATGTTTTACGAAATGAAGGAATTTGTTTTTGATCCAGCAAAATTTTTCGGTTCAATTGATTGTATTAAGTATTTGCCCCTGCTAGGTAAGAAACAATTAGTTGAGTGTGCTAAGTGGTTGGGTGTTCCGTGGAAGGCGATAGACACCAGAGCAGAGATATTGGTAGTAGTTAGGGATAAAATAAAACAGGAGTTAGCTGAAGCTAACATTCAGCGAGTGAGAGTAAGGTAATTGGTGATAGTGAGGAGAGTTTGAGTGCGGGTTTAGAAGAGGACAAAGTAAGTATGAGGGCTGGTCTAACTCTGTTTGAGGATCCTCCTGTCGTATATACCATTTACGAGGGTCCAGCAAGTTTCCCCCAGGTTCCGGGTAATGTGTCCTGTAATCCGTTCTTGGCCTCCCCCTGATTCTGTACCCTTCAAATCTCGGGCCCCTGATAATGTGCTGGGTGACTCCAAGGAGAAGGAATACAACCTTATTTGCAAATGCATAGAGTTGCGAAAAATGGAGTTTGAAGAGAACAAGCGGGTAAAGTGTCATGAGTTGGAGATGGTGAAATTAAGTATAGAGATGGCTAGGTTGCAGGGGGCCAATTTGATAAATTCCCCTAAAAATACCCTCCAAGACCGTTTTAATATAGGTGCTGCGCTAAAATTGGTGCCAATGTTTGACGTAAAGGATGTTCCTGAGTTCTTCAAGGTATTTGAGCATGTGGCCTCCCTATTGTCTTGGCCCGCAGAAATGTGACTGTATACAGTGTAGGTTAGTGGGCTAGGCAATGCGGGTGTATAATGCTTTAGAGGAGGGAGTAGCTTGGGATTACCAGAAGGTAAAAGCCTTGATTTTAAAGTCTTACGGCTTGGTCCCTGAGGCCTACCGGCTTCGGTTTCGCAGCTATATGAAACACCCTGCGCAGTCTTTCGTGGAGTTTGCGCGTGTCATGGAGAAACAGTTCGACGACTAGCTGAAAAGTCGTCAGATAGTCACTTTTGTTGCGTTACGTGATCTGCTGCTCCTTGAGGAGTTTAAGAAGGCCTGTAGCAGGGAGTTGAGAGTTCACCTGGAGGGGTAATAGGTGTGAAATTGAGTAGTGCCACTCAGTTAGCGGATGAATTTTTATTGACTCACCATTCAGGTAGCGGTAGTTGTAAGTATAAGACTTAAAAAATCTTGCTCCCCTAATAGTGGTAGGTGAGGGGAAACCTCTTGGTCAACTCCCCATATCCATAGGAATGGTAATATTAAATTTAATTGTTTTTCAGGTGATAGGGATCTGGGTAGAGTCCAAGGAGGTCCTCCTTCCCCTAAAGTTTTTGCTAAGAGAGACTTCTCAGGTGAGGGAAATAACAGGTATAATGGAAATAGAAGCTCAGGCCGTAAAAGAAGCTGTTTTTGGTGCAATAAGCCCGGGCATTTAAAAAACCAGTGTAATGCTCGTAGGATGTACATACAGAGCAATAATCAAAGTCCTGTAGCCTGGGTTAATGATAAGTCAGAGGTTAGTAGCAGGGTTCCTGTAGACAGACCTGTAGTAGATAGGAGTAGTTTCGTATATAGTAGTAAGGCTAATGCTCCCAATCCCCAATCGTGACTCAAGTACAACAAATATGTGTGGCCTGGAAAGTTGATTTTTAACTCTCGTGTTGTCCAGGTGAAGTTTTTTAGTGACTCTGGTTCTGCCCAGTCGTTAGTCCTGAAGAGGGCTTTAAATGATTATGAAAAATATACTGGAAATTTTGTATTGTTGGAGGCTTCCCGGATTCAGTTGTATCCGTTCCTTTAGTTAATGTCCACATGTCTTTTCCAAGATATGATCGCATCGCTGAGTTGGCTGTGGTGGATAGTCTACCTATCCCGGGTATTGATGGTATCCTGGGAAATATGATGGATAGTGAAGGACGGGAGCTGTTCCTTATATTAACAGTAAATGCTATTCCCGTGGCTGTGATGACTCGGTCGGCAGCAAAAGAGGCTAATTTACTTGATGTGAAGAGCGATGATGA
The DNA here is from genome assembly GCF_036898095.1 of Palaemon carinicauda. NCBI lineage: Eukaryota > Metazoa > Arthropoda > Malacostraca > Decapoda > Palaemonidae > Palaemon > Palaemon carinicauda. Next base: position 29,178,190 of record NC_090758.1, on the reverse strand, counting down.
CTTATTGTTAAGTAGTGTAGAGTTTTATGTTTTAAGGCAAGGGCCAGTAGAGAGTAGTTGTTGTGATGTAGTTAATATGAAACTTGATTGGGACAGAGCTGCTTTTATTAATGCTCAAAAAGATGAATTTAATTTTGATTTGGGCGATGTTGAGGATCTGACTAACCCTAGGTTTGGAGTTGTAAAGGGATTATTACATAGGTTTAGTCGTCCCGCATCTGATAATTTGAATAAAACTGGTCGGGTGGAACAGATTGTGGTACCTTCTCAATTCAGAAATTCTGTTTTGGAGTTAGCTCATACAAATCTTTTTTTTCAGGTCAGTTAGGTGTGTTAAAAAGCTTTTCATAGTCTGGCTAGGTATATTTGGTGGCCTAGAATTAAATTGAGTGTGAAGCAGTTTATCAGAGGGTGTGAGACCTGTCAGATTATAGGTAAACCAAAACAGGGGATCCCTAAAGCCCCGTTGCATCACATACCTGCTATAGGTGATCCATTTTCTGAGTTAGTAATTGATGTGGTAGGTCCCTTACCCAAAACTAAAACAGGTTACGCATATTTACTATCATAGATAGAGCCTCTCGCTTACCTGAATCTATACCTATGAGGCGTATTACTGCTAAAGTTGTTCATGAAAAATTAATGGATTTCTTTTCCTGGTATGATCTCCTCGTGTAATTCAGACCGACTACTGGACAATTTCACGAGTAAGGTATTTAGTGGTAGGTGTGCTGAACTGGCCATTCAGCGCATTACCAGCGTACCTTAACACCTGGAGAGTCAAGCGGTGGTGGAAAGGTTGCACCAAACCCTCAAGTCTGTCCTGAAGAAACATTGTTATGATCATGATAATGACTTGTGCAAAGCCCTCCCTTTGCCCTCTTTGCTATGAGGAATCACCCTAACTCTTCCACTGGTGTAGCTCCTTTCGAGTTGGTATTTGGGCAAAAGGTTCGTGGACCATTGGAAATTGTTTTTGAAATGCTCAAATCTAGCCGGAACAAGGAAATAAATGTTAAAAGGTTTGTGGAAAACTTGAACGGAAGAATGGTTAGTGCCTGGAAGTTTGCTAGGGAAAATTTGGAACGGTCCCAGTCAATAATGAAGAACAACTTTGACTAAAAGGTAAAGGTACGTTCATTTGAACCTGGGGAGTTGGTTTTTGTGCTGAGTGTGGACCCGGATAGTTTTCTCGAACCAATATAAGGGCCCTTGGAAGTTTTTGAGGAAACTGTCAGAGGTTAACTATGAAATTGAGGCTCCCGGTTCAAGCCGTAAATATAGAATATTTCATGTTAATCATCTGAAATCTGATATCGATAAGTAAGGTGATCCATTAGTGATAGTGTCTGTGGTATTAGATGTGCTTTCAGAGGATTCTGACGAGTTAGGGTGTCATTTCCTTCGGATGCATTGGGCGAAAATATGCAAAATTTGGAGATGTTAAAAAGTAGTTTAAATCATTTAGATGTTAACAAACGGGAAGAAGTACTTAATTTAATATATTCATTTTCAGATCTTCATAGGATGCTCCAGGTAGGACAAATATTTTAAGTCATGACGTTGATGTAGGTGATGCTACCCCTGTGAAGCAGAGTCCTTACCGGCTGAACCCAGTAAAATGGGATTTGGTCAGTAAGGAGATAGAGTATATGCTGAAACATAACCTTGTTCAACTATCTGTAAGCCCCTGGAGTTCTCCTATTGTATTAGTAAAGAAAACAGACTATAGAAAAGGAAGCTCTTTATTTGGTCCGCGCTCTTAACTATTTGAAGCCGTACGTGACAAAATTTTCTTTCCCGTTTGAGATATGGATGGATCATAATCCTCTGATTTTCATCGAGCGGAGGAAGGGAGCAAACCAGAGATTTTTGCGCGGTACCCTTTTTCTGCAGGAATTCAATTTGGTTATAAAACCTGTTGAAGTGACTGACAACATAATTCCTGATACCCTCTCGAGAATTTAGTGTGCTTGCCTGATCCTTCTCATACACCGCCTTGCTTGTTTCTGTATTGAGGTTGTATAAAACCAATTTGTTAAGATGTAGTTCTGTTTAAATGATAGCTTTGTAGATAAAGTTGAGGTGGTTTCTTTGAGTGGTATACATTCTAGTGTTTTATAAAGGTTACCCTAAATTAATTATTGATTTGTCCTGATATACTAAGACTTTTGATTGTATACTAATACATATAACTTTTTGGACTATAAGGACGGTATATTGTAGGTTAAGGTGTATGGCTATGGGCGTACCTGTAAGTTTATTTAGGTTTAGCTAGGTAGGTTTGTTTCCATAGAATTGGAGATTTTTTTTGACGAAGTATGGTAATATTGGATATTTAAAATTATGATAGGCTATAAAACGCTTTTTGCTTGTATTCTTTAAGGGTACTTTCAGTTTGATTTTAGTTTTTTTTCGCCATTATCCTTACCGTTCTTACATTACAGTTGCATTTCCATTTGTATATGAAAAAAGAAAAAAATTATTTTTCTGTTGAAATTTTTTTTTTTCTGCATGGAGGAAGGTATTATGTATTAATGTAATTTTTGCTTTTGTTTACATCAGCCTTGTTACTGCATTTTTGTGTTATGTAAAATTAGCATAAGAATAAGTTAATAAGGATTCAGTTGTAAATATATTTTTTTTGTCTATTGAAGTGTTGTTTTAACCTCCTCCCCGCTCGCTTAAAGATTTATAAGTGTCTAGTTTAACCCTTGTTTCTTTTCTGTGTTTTTCGAGTCCTTGGTGAGAAGTGACACCTATGTTTACATGCAAGGAACTCGATTGGTTGAAGACACAATTCGAGCTGCTGGCTTATGGGAGCTTTCCAGAGGATTGCGACGCCAATGTTTGACGGCTTTTAGCAGGTGCATTTCGGCCACCTGCGGTGATTTGTAATTCCTGTGTGTTCTTTTCAGCGATTCTCACCACCGACTTATGAATCCCGGTATCAAGGTGGATGCAGGAGAGACACCACCTTCAACGCATCCTCGACATAGGCAGTTGCTGGAGCTTTGGAGCTCGTGGTGACATGTAGGGAGGTAGTTGCCGGGTAGGAAATATTGCTTATCTTTTCTTGGGGTTGGGTCACCATTTCCCTTCCTTTGATGAGGAGACCTGCTGAGTAGCACTCCCTACGGTAGCTGAGTGATAGTGAAGTCACTACCTGGGTTTGAGCAGGGGGTGATTTTATCCAGCCCCAAACAGTTTGAGAATATATATATATATTTTTTTTCTTGTGTGTGTGGATATTTATTTAAATGTTCTACTCTCTCTCGTTGAGAGTGTGGTGTTTCCCGTTGGGGAGTTTTGTTAATTGTTAATTGGTAATTGTTAACTGTTAATTTTCAATTGTTAATTGTTAGTTGTTGATTATTTATTCTGATTGTTAGGTAGTCACAAGCCTGACAGTTCTAAATTTTGTTGTTATTAAATATTGTTAAGTTTTCCAAAGTGTTTTCGTTTCTGTTGACCAATTTACTGTTGGGTATTTTTGTAAACACTGACCTTTCTTATCGTGCACTAAGAACTCGCACCACGCCCGACAAGGGTAGTAACCATCCTAATGGCCATCTAGGAAAGTTAGCAGTGAGGATTGACCTACCAGATAAATCCATTCGAGCGCTGATCGACACAGGAACCAGTGTTTCACATTACAATTCTGCACATGTAATCTTAGAAGGCTTGACGGAAATAAAAGAAAACAGGCTGATATAACGGTAGTTGATCTGTCAAATAAAGCAATTGTGTTAGGAAGTGAATCTGTGTGTAAATTAGAGTTATGTGAAACTGCTTACAATGGGATGTTGAGAGCCACAGCATTAGCCAACACAGTTGAACGCATTCAGAATTTAATGCAAGCGTGAAAACTATATCCGTCAGAATATCAGTCTATAGTTAGTGACATTGTCAATAATTATTCCGATGTAATTGCAATTGGAGATGAGCCACCCAGAAGGATTGATCGATTTCCCTTTAGCATTCAAACTGGGCAGGTGGAGACGATCAGGTTGAGGCCTTATAAGGTACCCATTCATTTCCAGGGAGACATAAAAAGGGAAATTAATGAATTAAGGGAACAAGGGATAATCGAGGAGAGCGAATCTCCCTAGGTTTCTCCAATTGTAGCTGTTAGGAAAAAGGATGGCTCGGTAGGACTGTGTGTTGATTATAGGAAGTTGAATGCAGTCACTAAGGATAATGCATTTCCATTGCCCTTGATCGAAGAATTACTTGTGAAAGTATGGGTTGGCAAATATTTTACAACTGTTTTTTTTATAATCTGGATACTATCAAATACTCATTCAGGAAGACAGTAAGTGTAAAACGGCATTTACAGCTAACGATCAACTATTTCAGTTGAATTTTCTTCCTTTTAGTGTTAAAAATGCTCCAAGTCATTTCTCTAGAGTGATGATGGCGGTTTTGTTGCCCTTAATTGGCCATAGTGTTCTATTTAATTAGACGATATCATAATTAAAGGGAAAACGGCCGAAGAACATAATAATATTCGTAAAGTTTCAGAAGCATTACAACGTATTGGGGTGAAAATAAATTTGTCAAAGTGCAATTTTTTCTGTAAGCAGGTTGAATTCTTAGGTCACATATAACCCCAGAAGGTATCCAACTCTGCCCCAGAAAAGTAGCAGCTATTAGATGTTTCCCAGAAGTAGCTGGGTTCCTGGGGCTTGCTGGGTATTACCGTAAATTCATAAGAGGTTTTGTAGAGATAGCGAGACCCTAAGATCTTAGATGCTTTAAAGAAACAAAAAGTAATGAATTGTGGAGGGGAAGAAGAAAGGGCCTTTAACCATTTGAAAGCTGCCTTAACTTGCAATGAATTACTCGGATATCCTACATTTGATAGCCCGTTTTTAGTGACAAAAGATGCAGAGAGTGGCCCATTTGTTTTGCTTACAGGGCGTTAAAACGGGCAGAAAAGAGTTACATTACATTTGATTGAGAGGCTTTGGCTATTCTTTGGGTTCTAGAGAGGCATCGGTTCTTTTTACTAGGTCAGTCGATTGAGTTGCATAGGGATAATCGCCCCTTACGTGAATTGTATTATAAAAATTATTTGACCTCTCGACAAGCGAGATGGATCGAGAGATTGTTAGAGTTGAATATAAAGGGGTTTCACCACATAGAAGGTAAAGCTAACAAGGTAGCTGATGCTCTCTCTAGAGGTGCAGTAATAGGAGTAACACCTAGGACACAAAAGTGGAACGAAGAACGTAACCAAAATATTGAAGACCCCCATCAAAATAGAGAAAATAGAGAACGGGATGTGAATAATCCCGATGAGCAGGCAGAAGACGGGAGAGAGAGAGAGAGAGAGAGACGAGCGGCGAAGGGGAATATATGTGGGTGACAGAGGACATGACCAGGGTTGTCCAGAATGAATGCCCTGATGAAATAGGTTTGACCGATTTGGGAGGCTGGGACATAAAAGAAGTCCGAGAGGGACAGAAAATAGAGGAATGGATGGGAAGAGTGAGAACAGTGATTAAAGGGGAATCGGAGAGTTATCTGTTATTTGTGAATGTTCCTTGTCAGAATTTTTTTATTGAAAATGATATCTTATATTGTGCTTACGAGAAGAGGGGAGTGGAATTCTGTGCACGGTTAGTTCTACCTACCTCTTAAATTAATCGAGCCGTCTACATTGTACATGGAAGTCCGTATGCGGGGCTTTTCGGGATTGATAGAACACTAAGGAGAGCACGCTAATCCTTATTTTGGTTAGGAATGAAAAATATATAGAGAATTATATAGAAGTTTGTCATGCTTGTATTTGTTTCAAAGAACATGAAAAGCCAGAAAGTGGGCTTTGATTCCTATTAGATTTTATAGAATGCATATGGATGTGGTAGGACCATTTCCTACTGGTTTAACACAACATAAGTATATATGTGCATTTGTGGATGCATTTACTCGGTACACTCATACTTACGCAATGTTACATAAATCTGCAAATTCATTAGCCCAGGCGCTGTGCTCTTCCATTACTAGGTTTGGTTGCTCGAAAATTTTGATGAGTGATAATGGTCTCGAGTTTATAAATAAGGTGGTGAAATTGGTCAGGGACGTGATGAAAATTGAAACCTTTTCAGTGACTGCATATAGGACTTCAGGAAATGGCTTAGTGGAATCACGTAATAGGGAATTAGTGCGAATTTTACATTACTTAGTGGCTGATGACCCCCTTCATTGGCACGCCATACTTCCTACAACTGATCTAGCTTTGAACATTGCATATAATGCTTCGCTCAAGGACACGACTTTCTTTTTAATGTATGGACAGGATCCTGTGTTGCCATACACTGCACTCATAAATTCGCAACAATTGCCAAATTATTCAACCGAGCAATACCGTGTATATATATCAAATCTATTGAGGAGAGAAATGAACACCACTGAAAGGTTTTTGAAAAGAGCAAATGAAAAACACAGCTCAAAGTATGATGGTCGGTTCAAAACCGCACCGGTAAAAGTGTCTGTGGGCGATCATGTGTATTTGAACGATTAAACCCTAGGAAACACAAACTAGAGCCAGCGTATTTTGGTCCGTACCAAGAAAAGATGGTTAAATATAACACAGCTGTGATACAAAGCATCATT
>NC_090758.1:29161569-29166569 GCF_036898095.1 Palaemon carinicauda | reverse complement strand
TGAAAGTAAGAAAACTCAGCAAACTGAAAAGAAAAATGAAAGCAAAAAAGACACAAAAAAAAGAAACAAAAAAAACAGGCCGTGTATATACCGCGCTATGAACCAAGAGCCCCAAGATATGAGGCCTTTCAACCTAAATCTGCATATTTAGAGCCCAACTACAAAGAATGCATCTATAATGCCAGGGGTTGGTGCAGATATGGGGATAATTGCAGGTATACGCACAAAAATAAATATGAAGGTGAAAGAGCAAATATAAAAGAAAAGTTGGATTTTTTAATGGCAGAATTCCGGGAAATGAAGAAAAGAACATCATATCAGAACAGGAAGGAAGCATGGGAGAATCCATATTATTACCAATAATAAATAATGGGGATGAAACACAAACCATAATAGTGATGAATGCACAGGGTTTAGTCACAAGTAACTCTAAAAGGAAAATAGAGTTCTTAGAAGAACTAACCCAAATTGAAAAAAATATATATATTAAATATAAGTGAAACATGGCATTCCTAAGAGACTGGCAGTGATGACCAGATAAAGGGTTTCCAAACTAATAGATCAGACAGAAAAAATAGGAATCAAGGGGGAACCGCAATATATGGAAGAGACAAAAATCAAGGAAAAGTCTGTGAAAAATACAGCAACACAGAATGTGAATTGATTGCGGTAGAATTTTAATCTGAAAAACTAGTGAATATTGTAGTTTACAGACCCTCAAACACTAAGGAGTTTGACATAATAATAGAAAAAATAGATGATATATGTAAAAACCATAAAGACTTTCCTTTCGTGGATTGGAAAGAACGGATAGAAGAGAGTGGTTGTATGTTTACATATAAAAAGAGAGTAATAGTAGCACAGAAGATAAGAGGCAATTTGAAAAACTTCAAGATATGCTATTAGAACATAATATGCAACAAATAAACCACATTCCAACAAGAAAGGAAAATGTCCTAGATCTAGTATTTGTGGATGAGGTGAATTATGTTAAAGAAATAATAGTGTATAACACGGGAATTTCAGACCAAAATGTCATAGAATTGATAGTCCATTCCAAAGCAAGTGATCGCAGAATTAATAAAAGCACAAAACTTTGTGAAGGATATGGAAAATATATTTTTTTACAGTAAGAATATAAAATGGTCAGAAATAAATGAAGAACTGAATAAAGAATGGAAAAATGTATTTGTAAGTGATAATATACAGGTAAATACGGACATACTGTACAAAATACTGGAGAAAATTTTTGAAAAATATGTACCGAAGAAAAACAATAAACAAAAGACGAGCATACCAAGAGACAGAAGGATCTTATTTCAGAAAATTAGAAAGTTGAAGAAAAATCTTGCAAAAGAAAAAAATATGTGGAAAATGAGGGAAATGAAATGTATGATAGAAAATGCAGAACAAAAGATTATACAGTCGAAAGAAAATGAAAAAAGGGACTTAGAAGAAAGGACACTTCAAAATATAAAAAGAAACCCCAAAGTACTTTACTCCTATGCAAAAAAGATGAATAAAGGGAGATTAGAAATAAGCCCTCTAAGAATTGAAGGACGGCTAACGAATGAAAAAAAGGAAATATGCAACATATTAGCAGAAAAATATAAGAGTGAGTTCACACCAAGAATTGCGAATGAGAATAATGAAACAGAAATGAGAGAAGAAAATGTTGAATATCTAACGGATATAGATATTAATGAAGCAGATATTGTCACGGCTATAAGCGAAATTAAAAATGGATCAGCAGCCGGACCAGATGGAGTTCCAGCGATTTGGTTAAAAAAAACTGCAAACACTATCGCGAAGCCACTTGCAATAGTGCTAAGACAAAGTCTAGATATGAACGAGATATATGTTAAACATAAATTAGCTTATATAACCCCTATCTTCAAAAGTGGATCAAGACTAGAGGCAAGCAATTATAGACCTGTTAGTCTAACATCACATATTATGAAAGTGCATGAGAGGGTAATAAAAAAGAAAATAATGAACCATTTGGTTAAAAGTAATTTGTTTAATATGGGTCAACACGGTTTCGTGCCTGGAAAAAGTACACAGACCCAACTGATAGCACACTATGAAAACATATACAAAAATATGATAAATGAAAAAGACACATATGTGATTTATCTAGATTTTGCAAAAGCCTTTGACAAGGTAGACCATAACATATTGGAGAAAAAAATGAGAAAGCATAATATTGTGGGAAAGATAGGAAAATGGGTGAAAGAATTCCTGTAAAACAGAAAACAGATAGTGGTTGCAAAGGACGAGAAATCAGATGAAGCCCAGGTAATATCTGGTGTGCCACAAGGTACGGTATTAGCAGCACTGCTGTTTGTTATTATGATCTCAGACATAGACTGTGATGTTGAAAACTCCGTAGTGAGAAGTTTCGCCGATGACACAAGAATAAGTAGAGAAATTACTTGTGATGAAGATAGGAACTCACTACAAAGAGATCTAAACCAAATATATGAATGGGCGGAGATAAATAGGATGGTATTTAACTCCGATAAATTCGAATCAATAGATTATGGAAACAGAGAAGGAATGGTATATGCATACAAGGCACCTTATATTGAGACAATCACAAACAAGGAAGCAATTAAAGACCTTGGTGTAATGTTAAATAGGAATATGTTATGCAACGACCAAATAGCAACACTGTTGGCTAAATGTAAAGCAAAAATGGGAATGTTATTCAGACACTTTAAAACAAGAAAAGCTGAACACATGATTATGCTTTACAAAACTTATGTACGTAGTACACTCGAGTACTGCAATGTGATATGGTACCCACACTACCAAAAGGATATTGCGCAAATAGAGAGTGTACAAAGTTCCTATACTGCTAGAATAGAAGAAGTTAAGGACCTTGACTACTGGGAAAGACTGCAATTTTTAAAACTACAGTCTAGAAAGGAGAAGAGAACGCTACATGATAATACAAGCATGGAAGCAAATAGAAGGAATTACTGAAAACATCATGGAGCTAAAAATATCAGAAAGAGCAAGCCGAGGTAGATTAATAGTGCCAAAAAATATTCAAGGTAAACTAAGAAAGGCGCACAGGACATTAATCCACTACGCACCAGCATCGATAATGCAGCGACTATTTAATGTGCTGCCAGCTCATCTAAGAAACATATCAGGAGTAAGCATAGATGTGTTTAAGAATAAGCTCAATAAATACCTAAGATGCATCCCAGACCATCCAAGACTCGAAGATGCAAAATACACCGGAAGATGCATTAGCAACTCTCTGGTGGATATACGAGGTGCCTCACACTGAGGGACCTGGGGGAACCCAAACAAAAAAATATGGCAATAAGGCTCTCTCTCTCTCTCTCCTCTCTCTCTCTCTCTCTCTCTCTCTCTCTCTCTCTCTCTCTCTGAATCAATTTAACAACCATTAAAAATAAAACATTGCAAATGCTAAAGCATCTTAAAAATCCAAATATTTTTCTAAGTCAAACAATGATGTTGATTATTTTTATCATAGATTTCATGTATATAATGATTTTAATATTTGTAAATGCAATAATGATTCCATGATATCAGTGGTAATAATAATTCAATAATAATAATATATTTAATTATTTTAATAAAAATAAAAAAAATACCCATAATTATGATAACAGTAAACATTTTTAATATTTATAATTGTAATAACAATTTTAATAATGTTCATAAAAATAAAAATATTTTTATCATCTTTACATGATTCAAAAATGTATTTGGCCTTATAATAATAATAATGATAAAAATAATAATAATAATAATAATAATAATAGAATTATTATTATTATCATAAAAATATGCAATACAGATAGTAATGATAAAAATAATAATAATAACAACAACAACAACAACAACAATAATAATAATGATAATAATAACTTGAACAACAAAATTTATGAAAATAATCGGGATCATAATGGAAATGATATTGACAATAGTGATTATGATCATAGTGATATTCATTATCATTAGGTTTTTGTTTACATTATTATTGTTATCATTATCAATGCTATTATTATTCGATGTGTAAAAACTATGGGTATACTGATGTCCATAAATAGCAGTCAAAGTATAGGCAAAAGAGATGAGTTTCTATTGCTGCTTTTTAATTTCAATTTTATTGTTAGTGTCTTGTTCCATTATCAATATTGATGTTAGTGTATTGTTATATTAACTACTGTACATTACAGTATAAGAAGCGCCCCATAGAGATTTGTATAGTAATCATAGGCCAGCTGTTTAGCAGCATAAAAAGTCGACTATGAATGACATTACTGTATACTGTACCTCAGCTAATCAAACTGTGCTTTTGTCATAGTACTGTACAAATATTACAGTAATACACTATAATATCTGTTAGTGGTTTGTTATTATATAAATATTCTTATACGATAAAGTACATGTGTTGATGAGTTGGCTTATTGTGTATATAATAATAATAATAATAATAATAATAATAATAATAATAATAATAATAATAATAATAATAATAATAATAATAATAATAATAATAATATTAGAATACAAATAGAAGCAAATAATTAGAACATAAAAGATACTTGAAAACAATATATATCTATTTGCCATATATCAGAGATAATCTTCTCCCTTTCTCTTCCAAATTCCAGAAGATTATTTCAGATTTGTTCTTTGGTCCAGAGTGATCCATCTTGGATCGAGGATTGGAAAGAGGCTGATGTTGAGACAGGCATGAAATAGATGGAAATTCGGTTGAACAACTTGCGTTTGTAGCTGCCCTGTAGTGATCTGGAATCTGTAGTTGAATAATAATAATAATAATAATAATAATAATAATAATAATAATAATAATAATAATAATAATAATAATAATAATAATAATAATAATAATAATAATAATATATAAATAAATAACTAAACAAATAAACAATGAAAATAATAAGTTTAACAATTACTCAAGTGTTAATCATAAAAATACATTATGTATCCAA
>NC_090758.1:29156198-29161069 GCF_036898095.1 Palaemon carinicauda | reverse complement strand
TTCAATCTTCCACTCAAATCTAATTCTAAAGACCCTGTATTAGATATTATAGTTACCAAATACTTAAATGATTCTACCTCATTAATCCCTCTCCTTCCAATTATAGGTAATCTTCAATTGCATACTACATTCTCATTATTTCTATATTTTTTCTCTTTATTTTCATCCGAAAATCGTATGGCATTTCATAAATTCTGGTAAGAAAGCATTGCAGATCCTGTGGTGTTTTGCTAACAAGCATACCATCATCAAGATAGAAAAAGAGTAACATGGATACGGTAGCAAACTAAAGAAGAGGATATTTTAGCATATAAAATAAAATAGGATATAATTAGAGAAAGACAAACAGTATATGAACATTAAGAATAACAGAATGATTAAATTTAAGAAAAGTCTGTGTAAATTGCCACAACGACCATAAACAGATGCAAGATGAAGGATATGTTTCAACCTTTGTTTTGCCGAGAACTAGTAAAGGCTATATATATATATATATAATATATATATATATATATATATATATATATATATATATATATATATATATATATATGTATATACATATACATACACACACACACACACACACACATATATATATATATATATATATATATATATATATATATATATATATATATATATATATATACGTACATATACTGTATATATATACATATATATATATATGTAATCAGTATATTTTATATATATATATATATATATATATATATATATATATATATATATATATATATATATATATATATATATCTGTGTGTGTGTATGTGTCTGTGTGTGTATAAACATACTTATGTATGTATAATAGCTATGCCATCTAGCATACTGGACGTTCATCCAACAAAATATTTAATTTCTTATATCAACTTTAGCTTACCCAAAGAAATACACATCTCTTATTCGAGAGTAAGATATTTAATCTCATTCCCTTCCTTTTATTATGTTGAAGTTATCATAGTTTATATGTGGAATATTTATTCTAATGTTGTTAATTTTCTTAAAATATTTTATTTAATGTTTCTAATACTTTTCTTTTATTTTATTTATTTCCTTGTTTTTTCCTCATTGGGCTATTATAATAATAATAATAATAATAATAATAATAATAATAATAATAATCCACGATGAAGATTTGTATGATATAGTGGTCACTAAAAATATACAATTGATGTTTTTTTTTTAGAAAGTATCATGTGATAAGACTCTCCTAATCTTTTTATTGTTTTCAAATTAGTAACTTTTTTAATATATACATGTCATAGTTAAAGAAACAAGCAAAATATTCGTTTTTATTTCATTATCTATTGTTGAAACTTATATAGCATAGGATAAATATCTTCATCACTAAATAAAGAACTGGATTTCCTTTGAATTAGAAACATAAATAGTAAAGCTATATACTTTTTCCGATCAGCGTTTATTTCAATATGCAAAAGCAATCGATATTTTTTTATAAGAGGGGAAATATTCTTTTTAGTGAATTGAATGTTTTTCATCAATAACATTAAATATTCCAAATAAAGGGTTATAAAAGAACAAAACAACGAAGATATTTTTTAATAAAATTATCACTGCATCAAATATAAAATCTTTTATATAATATATAGAAAAAAGAATTCAAAATATTTGCGGTATTATATCTAAATCCATGATATCATTAAATTTGCGACACGTGTCACAGGCAATCACTCCATTGGACTGTTAGACTATGGAATGATCTACTGGGGGACGGAGTGTGGAAGGTTGTTAGAAAAGGAGGCAGGGTGTTCAGAGCAAGGGCAGGGGAAATGGAGGGTTTGGAGTGGGGGCGGTGATGAGTAGCACTGAGCTTGCGTGACCGTGTTGAAAGCTGAGGGCTCGGGGTCTATCCCAGACCTCACAACAGCTGCGTCACCCGAACAGAAAGGATTCCAAACAGAGAGCTCCCCATCGTTGTGATTCTTCGGTGAAGAACTTTGGTTTCCAACGGACGTTCCTTAATTTTGTGAATTCATTCAATAAGTGTTTGCATCGAATGTTATACGCAAAGTGATGGAGTTTGAAAATGTTGAAGAAATTTGTGTGTAAATTGCAAATAGAAAAAAAAGTTTCTCTATTCCTGGATAGTATGGATATAATTGACAGTAAGAGAAAATTGCTTTAAACTACACTTTCTTCTGTTTATTACATTGATTAAAATGAAAGCGCAGATAAAAAACTATTTTTGATTTAATCCCATTATGTATTTTAAATTACTAATTAAAGCTATTTATAATTGGTTAATTAATTTTTTTTAATCATTCATAGAAACAACGTTTTTAATGAATGAAACTAGTTATCTTTGTTTTATCGTAACCAATTTACAACTGGGGCAAGTTATGAGTGAAGTTGTATTACGGAATAAAAACCAATTTACAACTGAGGAGAGTTATGAATGAATTTTGATTTCCCGATGGAATAAATTATCCACCTGAAAAAATACTGAATAAGCCTTTTTTCGAGCATTAATTATTTTGAATTATTGAATCTTACAATTTCACCTTTATTGTAGAAATTCATATTTTAGTGTTATTATTTATTCACAAATTTCTAGTAAATCGAAATGTTAATGGCAAGAATATGATCAGCGGGCCTTTTTTTTTTTCAATGATAGATAATTTTTGTACGAATAACAATATTGTTTTCAGTGAAGCAGTTACTTAAGAATATTGATTATTATGTATCATTATATAGTATTAGTTTTTATTAAAATATTTAATTAAATCCCGCACAAACACACACGCACAAACACACACACACACACACACACACACACACACACACACATATATATATATATATATATATATATATATATATATATATATATATATATATATATATATATATATACATAAATATGTATAAATATGAATATATATATGTATATATATATATATATATATATATATATATATATATATATATATATATATATATATATATATATATATATATATATATATATATATATATATATATATACATAAATATGTATAAATATGAATATATATATGTATATATATATATATATATATATATATATATATACATACACATATACAAAGATGAACAATCAACAGCCCTCTCCCTAAAAAAATGTTCATGTTTTGGAAGGCTAACTTTGTTTATAAGATCCTAATTTCATTCCACTAACTATTATAGAAATCATATTTACGAATGATATAAAACTTGAAAACCTATTCATTTAATTTCTAGTTCAATATTACCAACTTTTGTATACAGTGATGAAACCTTTCAGAAACTGATATATAAGTGTAAAGTAATCTAACTTAATTTTACTTATATATACAGAGAATATAATGATAATGAACTGTTAACTATGTGGGAAAGTAAATAAAAATGTAAAAGAGTTCTGAACTGCAAGAAAACTTTTCTTATAAAATACATAAATTTTCAATTATGAATACTCAAGGAAAGAAATTGCTTACTTTTCCTGATATAATCTTTTATATCCGATTTAGCGAAATATTTATATCAGATAATAAGAAATAGTAAATTTTAATGAAAATAATAATAAACTTTAAAATGTATTCCAACAGGTATGTTATTGTTCTCAAAAAAAACTCTTCTTGTTGTGCGAACTTCCTCCAGAACTTGGATGTTTGAGTATGTTAACTTTGTGAGAATTGGAGATACTGTTAAAATCATAGAAACCTTCACAATGCGTAATCCTTTTCAAACATCAAAAGGTTTTTGAAACTTGCTGCAAAAGGAAAACTAAATTGTGCAGGTCAATATGAAACATCCGTGAGCACTGTGTAAGATATGATTAACTTTATGATACCTGATATGAAATGATGATAAGTATGATAATAGATATAATATGAAACCCTATATATTAACGATAATTAAATGATATTCCTATACATAAAGCATAAGATATTTATCAAAAAATCAATGTAAAGAATAAATAAGATAAAGGTTCACTGATATTTGGATATCAAAGCAAAATATTAGTAAATTTAGTGCTAAATATCTTATAGAAATCAAGATAAAGTCAATAGAAATGATGTGGCAAATATTTTTTAAAACTATAGAAAAAAGAGAGGTTAATATGAACTCCATATAGAGATGACATCAGATGTGCTATTGAAATTTATGATGCCTGGACGTTAATGTGAAGTCGATCTGTTAATAAAACTTTATAATGTCAATGTGATATCGATATATATCAAGATAACTTATACAAGTGTGGAATTTCAATTTGGAATCAATGAGAACTCGATGTGAAATCTATCACAAAGCTCTATGGAACTTGAAGGTCTGTGTAAAATCAATATAATGTAGGTGTCTGATGGTGGATTTTTAACCTCTACGATACATGGAACAGGATGTAAAATCAGTAAAAATGTGGTGCAAGATACATTTTTAGCACTAGGGTACTTGGATCTTGATGTGAAATCAATATAGATATTAAACTCTACGATATTTGGAGGTCAGTTTGAAATCAATATAAAAATTTTACAAAAATCGACAATGTTTCAAAGTCAATGTGAAGTTAATATGATCAATATGTAAACCAAAGAGAGAATGATAGAACTAAGATATTTCAAGCTGTGATGAGGTTCCAGAAGAATTGGACTCAGGGATCAAAGTAGTGTTAAAATATGGAAATTCTGAGGGAGCAAGTAAGCTCCCCGTCTTATGCTACGTTGCACAATTGAGATCAATTTTCAAAGCTCTGCATCAACCCCTTTGCAACCCTGGAAGCTTGAGCTGCATCGGATACTGAAAAAAAGGGCATTGGTAGGAGTTAAGCTAACTTAGAGGATTTAACGATTCTTGAAATTTGATATGAAACCAATATA
>NC_090758.1:29141198-29143698 GCF_036898095.1 Palaemon carinicauda | reverse complement strand
ATATATATATATATATATATATATTTATATACATATGTATATATATATTTATATATATATATATATATATATATATATATATATATATATATATATATATATACATATAAATGTATATATATATATGTATACATACATATAAATATATATAGGCTATATATATATATATATATATATATATATATATATATATATATATATATATATATATATATATATATATATAAATTATATGTATGCATATATATATATATATATATATATATATATATATATATATATATATATATATATATATATATATATGTAGTTGGCCCTAATTAGGGTACCAGTTAACATTTAGACATTACATTTTTAGTATACATCAAGACATTAATATATACACATTACATTTACATACATGAAACCTTTTATGATGAATATTTAATGTGTCAACTGCTCAAATGGTGTTTATATCTCTTACGTTAATTTGAAAGTGAAAACAATAAAGAGGTAAATATAACTCTACTTTCGGTAACTGCAACCCTAACTTTCAGACCACCTTGTATGCCTATTTCTTAATGTATCAAAATTATATAAAAAGACATAAACTCTTTCAATATGCAAAGTTCAATTTATCTATATAATATTGGTTAATAATTAGAATATTCGAAGAATCGAAAAAATTCACAGTTTGGAGACTAGATAAAATACCAATTAGTTTCATGGCTTCAATTACTGATATCCTTAGAGCACTTCGGGAGGACCTCCTCTACAGGATATTGAGGAATTTTAAGACATTTTTAGAAATTTTTCATTATTTGTAATAAAAGATATTAAAAATAGAAGGTATTAGGATTTTAAAGAAATCTTAGACATTCATTGACATTTTATACCGAAGATCAATATAATATATTAGGATATTAGGGAATTCATAGAAATTGTATCTGGAATAGAAAAAAAAAATATATTTCGAAAAGAATATATTAGGATGTCAAAAAATTCCTAGATATTCCTGGACACTTTTTTTTCAAGAATATGGATAGAATGTATTTTGATATCCAGGGATTCAAAGAAATTCATAGATTTTTTTTCAAGAATAGGAATAGAGTATACTTGGATATCAACGAATTGTTAGACCCTTTTTTCATAAATAGGAATAGAATACATTAATTTCTTTTGATTTTGGGAACACAAATTCAAGGCCCAGTCAAACTCGTTAGTTCCTTTTTGTGCCTACAACCTCACCATTCTTGTGAGATAGGTATGGGGGGGGGGGGGGGGTTGGACCTTATATGTCTTTCTGCTCAGTTATAAGCAGCTAATGTCTAGCCCTACTTGGTTCTATTTTGTATGTAGAGGTGGGTTTTGTGCTCATCATATGTAAATATGGTCAGTTTCAAAGGCAATGTCTTGCTTAATAGGGCAATGTCAGTATCCCTTGCCTCTCCAATTCATGAGCGGCCTTCCAACCTTAAAGCCTATAAAGTAGAATTGGAGTTTCACCTTTTGTAAGTCTTTCTTTTAATATTCCAAAGATGTCAGGGGTTAAAACTTCTTATTTAAGCTATACAAGAAGAGTAAAGAGTCATCTTCAATATTAACAAGGTATGGCAATCTCTATCTGATGGTAGAGAAATCTCTCTCTCTCTCTCTCTCTCTCTCTCTCTCTCTCTCTCTCCACGAATATTATACACATAGTCTCAAATATAAATATAAACAAACACACACACACACACACACATATATATATATATATATATATACATATATATATATATATATATATATATATATATGTGTGTGTGTGTGTGTATATATATGTTTATATATACACATCTCTCTCTCTCTCTCTCTCTCTCTCTCTCTCTCTCTCTCTCTCTCTCTCTCTCTCTCTCTGTATATATATATATATATATATATATATATATATATATATATATATATATATATATATATGTAGTTATATATATATATATATATATATATATATATATATATACATATACATATATATATATATATATATATATATATATATATATATATATATATATATGTATATATATATATATGTATATATATATATATATGCTTAGCTATTAGTTGTTTCTTAGTAGTTTCCTTGTGGTTTTCTTCCCCTCTTAGCTAGCTGTATACTCTTTTCTGGTTGGTTCCGAATAGTTCGTTCACTCGGTATGCAGCATGCTTTTTAATGTATCGTTGGATATAATGTGCTTTGGCCATCTTCTATTGTGTTGTTTAATTCCCTCTCTTATATTTTGTCTTTCTCGTTAGTTTCCGCCTGTGACGACCCAAGAGTACGTTGTGAGCCAAAGGTGAGACAAACGCAACTGAGAACTTTATTATGCACACATTGAGTATATATACACACTAGGTCCCAGCAAGAAGGTCACACAATATAAACATGCTATTTATTGTCCAACCGGCAACCGGTTCTGTTAACAGTTAACAATAAAATAGGTAGACAGGTTATTACAAGTTGCTGTCAGTGCGAGGG
>NC_090758.1:29131198-29136198 GCF_036898095.1 Palaemon carinicauda | reverse complement strand
AAAGACTCATGTTAGCCTGGTCAACATAAAAACATTTGCTCCAACTTTGAACTTTTGAAGTTCCACTGATTCAACTACCCGTTTAGGAAGATCATTCCACAACTTGGTAACAGCTGGAATAAAACTTTTTAAATACTGTGTAGTATTGAGCCTCATAATGGAGAAGGCCTGGCTATTAGAATTAACTGCCTGCCTAGTATTACGAACAGGATAGAATTGTCCAGGGAGATCTGAATGTAAAGATTGTCAGAGTTATGAAAAATCATATGCAACATGCATAATGAACTAACTGAACGACGGTGCCACTGAATAATATCAAGATCAGGAAAATGATATTTAATAGACCGTAAGTTACTGTCTAGCAAATTAAGATGAGAATCAGCAGCTGAACACCAGACAGGAGAACGATATTCAAAACAAGGTAGAAAGAAAGAATTAAAACACTTCTTCAGAATAGATTGATACCGAAAATCTTGTAACCCTTCCTCAATAAGCCATTTTTTGTGCAATTGAAGAAGCCAGAGACCTAATGAAAGTAAATTTGCTGTCGAGAATGACACCTAAAATTTTAAAAGAGTCATTCAAATTTAAAGAAGCATTATAAATACTGATATCTGGATGTTGAGGAGCCACTGTCCTTGACCTACTTACAATTATACTTCGAGTTTTGCTAGGATTCAACTTCATACCCCATAATTTGCACCAAGCACTAATTCTAGCTAAATCTCTTTTAAGGGATTCACCAACCCCAGATCTATATTCAGGGGATGGAATTGATGCAAATAGAGTAGCATCATCTTCATATGCAACAAGCTAGTTTTCTAGGCCAAACCACATGTCATGCGTATATAGTATGAAAAGTAATGGGCCAAGAACACTACCCTGTGGTACACCGGATATCGCATTCAAATACTTACTATGGTGCCCATCAACAACAACTCTTTGAGATCTATTCCTTAAAAAATCAATAATGATGCTCAAAAACGACCCACCCACTCCCAACTGTTTGAGTTTGAAAACCAGTGCCTCATGATTGACACGGTCAAAAGCCGCACTAAAATCAAGGCCAATTATACGAACTTCCCGACCACAATAGAGGGATTTCTGTACAGCATTGGAGATTGTAAGAAGGACATCACCTGCTCCAAGGCCTTTACGAAAACCAAATTGCAAACTAGGGAGTAGATGATTACCTTCAGCAAACCTATTAAGACGTTTTGCCAGAAGACGTTCAAAAACTTTAGATAATATGGGAGTTATGGAAATTGGGCGGTAATCAGTGGGACTTGAGCTACCACAAATACATTTACATGAGGAGTAACATTACCAATTCTCCAACAAGTGCTAAAAGCTCCTCTTCTTGCTAACTTGGACAAAATAACAGGTAACTTCGGAGCTAAGAAATCTGCTGTCTTTATAATAAAAAAAGGAAAAATACCATTTGGGTCTACACCTCCATAAGCATCAAGGTCCATCAACAGAACTTTAATCTCACGAGATCGAAAAGCTAAACTAGTTTGTTTAGCCTCAGGAAAACAGGAATGAGGAAGCTCAAGTTTCTCATTACTCTGTTTACTGTCAAAAACATCAGCCAAAGGGCTGCCTTCTCCTTTGGACAGTGAGTGACTGAGCCATCAGTTTTAAGTAAAGGAGGAACTGTTGCATCTACACCAAAGAGTGCAGACTTAAGGGTAGACCACCATTAATGTTCCTGAGTTGTACTAGAAAGGGTTTCTTTTATGGTTAAATTGTACTCCTTTTCAGTTGAGGCATAAACTCTCTGAGCAAAGGCTTGAAGCTGAGTATAGTTGTTCCAGGTCAAATCTGATCTGTTACCCTTCCAAAGATGATAGGCCTCCTGCTTCTCCAAATAAGCACGTCTACAATCATCATTGAACCACGGCTTGTCCTTTACTCGGTACCTTGGCACACGAAAAGGGATACACCTATCAATTATGTTGACTAGATTCTCATTCAAAGGGACAACAGGATCTACACTACTATATAATTTTGACCAATTCAAGCACAAAAGATCATGCAAAATCCCATTCCAGTCTGCCTAGGGTTTCAGATAAATTTTACAGGAGTATGATATATCATGGACAGACTACTGAGTCTTCACTACTAATGAAATCAAGGCAAAATCAGATGTCCCGACTGGAAAACCAACCTTACTAGTTATAACGCCAGGAGTATCAGTGTATACGAGGTCCAAGTAATTATCAGACCTGGAGTTACTTCATTTATGAATTGCTCACATTCTTAGATATGACTTAATTGCATATACGAGAGTGCAATAACTTATATTGCATATAATATATCTGTGCTAAAATTAATCATAAGTAGAATTGCGTGCAATTTCATCAGCTAAACTGTACGTAAATTTACGGTTGCTAAAATTCTCGTTTGAACATGAAATAATAATATGGTTAAGATCGCAAAGTCGACTCAAAAGTGTTATAAATGAAAAATAATATTTACCGGTATTGCACGATGTTTTACTTCCAGTGAAAAAGAGAATGTTGTTAAATGGACGAAGTTGAAAGAAGAAGATGAAGGATCAAAATGGGGGAACAGAAGATGGATTAAATGTCGTGAAGATGAAAAGAAAAGGGAGAGAGGAGTATAATGGAGGTGTTCTTTTAATTCTTTGTTATTCTTTCATTTTTAATTTAATTTAAATTACTTTTTCTTTACTTTAAGGGCTGATTACCTGGTCCTGTAGAGCAGTGTAACCCTACTCTCTACAAGAAATCTCTGTTTTTTTTCAGGATGTTCTTCCCGGAGCATTGAACATTCTACAATGTTTGATCATCACTGGGAAAACGTGCACAAAATGAGGTCTCCAGTTTTCTCTTGAAAGCATTAATATCTTAATTTATTCGCATGTCACGTGGAAGCCTAGTGTATAGTGTAGGAGGGTGCACATTTTAAGGATCTAGAACCTATAGTAGACACGTATCTAGGTTTTGATACTTTGAAACCATCTGTAACTATTCTCGTGTCAAGATGATTTGCTGGTTGCACAATGTGTAGCCATTCTCTAAGATATTTTGGACAACCGGTTTTGATAACTGGGTTGGTTATAATACATATTTTAAATTCAATTCCTCTTTTAATCGCAGCCAATGTAGATCAGTTAGTATATGAGCGATCCTTTCTGTATATGGGACACCTTTTTATCAGTCTTGCTCCTCCGTTTATTATGTTTTGTAATTTATTCAGAAAAAAAAATCTAACTTAGGCAAATCTAAGAGATGAAGTATCATCTAAGGAACGCTTATGTTATATGTCCACAACAATGGCCACATTTGGTTTTAGTTCCGGTTGTTAATCTCAATAATAGAGAGAGAGAGAGAGAGAGAGAGAGAGAGAGAGAGAGAGAGAGAGAGAGAGAGAGAGAGAGAGAGAGAGAGAGGTGTACGAGGAATTTCAATAAAAGACCAATTTCAGATAGGACTAGCTTTGTATACTTAATAAAAATCGTTGTCACTACTACTACTACTACTACTACTACTACTACTACTACTACTACTACTACTACTACTACATGTATTGACAGACCTAAAGGAGCTAATATCTGTAGTATCTTAGTAATATTAAAGCCTTTATCTGTTATTGTACTCATCTAAGGAGCCATTGTGTTATATGTCAACTACATTGCCCACTTATGGTTTTAGTTTAGGGTTAGAGAGAGAGAGAGAGAGAGAGAGAGAGAGAGAGAGAGAGAGAGAGAGAGAGAGAGAGAGAGAGAGAGAGAGAGTGTGTAGAATATCTCCCTCTGATGAAAATTGATCTGAGTGTATGGTGTAGTGACCACATAGGAGCGACGAGTATTTACTTTTGTTGTGTAGTGTTATAAGTGAGACAAATATCTTCGTAATTTTGGTGACGTCCTTACCTAAGAACTTTTAATATTAAGTATAAATTCCACTTCCAGAAAACCTTCTCTTCCACAATAATAATAATAATAATAATAATAATAATAATAATAATAATAATAATAATAATAATAATAATAATAATAATAATAATAATAATAATATTAATAATAATAATAATAATAATCATGTATTGAATTGATAGAAAATATGGTGGTAACGATAACAAAAACTGATAATAAAGATAAAGATTCTTGAATAACTACTTAAGATATCCAAGTATATCTCTCTCGGATAAGGCTGAACAGGATTAATCTATCTGAGAGATGGTTCGTCTGATTTTTGCTTACTTGAAGTTGATGACGGTTAAAGAACGGAGCTAAAAAAGTCCTCATCTGATAAGGATATTTTCCTAGATGAGTTCTTTTGTATCCTTCAACGACCAAACAACAGGTTACCGATTCTTTTGACCATTTAGTGAAAAAAAGAAAAAAAAAGGTTTTATTAATTATTCAAGAGTTTTTGTTCAATTGGCAACCAAATGGACGTGCCGAGAAAACGAGAATGAAAAGGTTGGCTTAGATCTCTCTCTCTCTCTCTCTCTCTCTCTCTCTCTCTCTCTCTCTCTCTCTCTCTCTCTCTCTCTCTCTCTATAAACATGATCAATTTCATATGATGGTAACTTTGTATAACAATGAATAACAATGATAGCATATTTGAAACACATATTCATTTATGAATCTATTTACATTTATACATAATATATCTATACATCAACAAAAACAACAAAAACAAATTCCGCTGTTTTAAGTTAATTGCAGGATAAATGACTCAGACATATCTTGATTCATGTCTCTAGGAAAGAAACCAATCTAGTATTGGATGTCCTTGACCAACGCAGATTTGATGATCATTGCGATACATAAATCAGTTTTTCAAAACATGAAAAATAACTTGACGGAAACTGCAGTGGTTGAAATATTCTCGTTCCTGCAATGTGGCCACCCACATACGATACCTTATCTTTCAATATGTTGCGGGAACCTCTTCCCTCTAACCTCCCGCTAGTCGTGCTCGGTGCGGCCGAAGCCTATAATATTATTCAAAATTATATCCATT
>NC_090758.1:29111198-29126198 GCF_036898095.1 Palaemon carinicauda | reverse complement strand
CAAGAGAGACTAAAAGTTTATGACAAGTTCCCGTGCATATTCCTGTCGAATTCAGGAATTTGAATATATGTATATATATATATATATATATATATATATATATATATATATATATATATATATATATATATATATATATATATATATATATATATATATATATATATATATATAATCCACTGGAAATGATTTAGAGGGATGAATTGGTGTTAATAATCCAATATCTCAAAAAATCCTTTACCTTAGTGTGGTAATATATGTGCACTTGGAAATCTATTTAAATGAAATTTTACTAAGTGTGGATTTACAAAAGCTTATTTATAATATTACAGTTTATGTATTTTATGATTTTAGTTCTTTATCTAAAGAATTTTTTTTTAATTTTACAATTACAATGATTTATATATATATATATATATATATATATATATATATATATATATATATATATATATATATATATATATATTTATATATGTATATATATATTTATATATATATATATATATACATACATACATACATACATACATATATATATGTATATATATATATATATATATATATATATATATATACATATATATATATATATATATATATATATATATATATATATATATATATATATATATATATATATACATATAGAGGATTTGATATATAGAGTGCCAGACAGCAGAAATGGCCTCTTAAACGGATCTTTCTTTACTGGAGCGGATATCACAAAAGGAAAAATCTTATTTTTTCACCCATTTGTCATCGTATTTCAAGATTTATATTCTACATTATCATTATTGATAATATCTATAATACCACCAAGAAAGAATAGGATTTGTGTTAATATAATGGATATATTTTTATGAGCACTGATTATATGATAATATTCTTGTCCATATAATGATCCCTCGTTTCTGGTTTATTTATCATGCAGGTTAGTTCTATAATCAAACAATGTAACCAATGAGTAGTTTAGTAATTTTTTCATCATTTATCCTACAATTATTAATATTGTTTAAACTTTAGCATTTGGAATTCTATAGAGTTTTCATTGAGATAACCATCAGATCATGTATAGCCAGAGAATCTGGGTTAAATAAGCCCCTCCCCATGATGATATCAAGGCCAATCATATTTTTGCCTGCAAAATAAGCCACACCCCTTGATGACCTCATACCAAATCACGTTGGCGCCAGTGTTAACAGCGGTCACAGCGTCATCTGGTTGGGTAATTCTGATATGGGAGACAACTTAATTAGCCATGATATCCTCAGATGGGCGAGGGCTTATTTCACCTGGAATCTCTTCTGCAACTATGGTGTGTATTGGAAAATAACGCTGTAAGAAAATTTTCGAGTTGTTCGTCACTCCACTCGCAATAAAATTGTCTTCGTCCATCTGTGAAAAATATTGGAAACTTGCAAAAAATTTTACAACATCTACAATTATTGAAAAATATCTCAACTTTTCAGAAAAACTGACATCGTTCAACACCAACACACACACACAAAAAAAAAATTATGATCGTTTAACAATTGCCAAAAAAAAAAAAAAAAAAAAATAAAAATAACGAATGTTTGCCTACGCCAAGAGAGATTCCCTCACCAGATGGTTTCAAGGAAACTCTTCAAGTTTTCCAGAGAATAATAACATCCATTACGCATTTCCGGGATATGCAAAGGAGCAGCTGAGTCAAAGGTTTATTATATCTTCCTTTCATTGGTCTCTGAAGAAACATAAATGTGTTTATTCACATTCTAGTAGCAGGAAGAAGAAGGAATGCTCTACTGCTTATGGGTAGACTCGGGCACACTATTTCATCTTATTTCTTTTCCTCTTATTTTTTAAGTTTTTTATAGTTTACATGTGAGAGATTTATTTTAAACTCAGCCACTAAGGGGGACAAACCAACCTCAACTTGGGGCCGGTCCCAAGCCCGAGTATATGGGGTGGGCTGGTATCAGGAAAGGCATCTGACCATGAAAAATTAGGCAAAACAATTATGGTCAGTGAAAATTGTGAGAATAAAACTAATGCTAGGGCGTTCCCCCTAGGTGACGTGCTGGGAACTCACCTGATCCCTCCGAAAAATCGGTAAGGGCTACCCAGTCATGGGCGGGCTGGGTTAAAGAGGCAAGCTCAGAGGAACATATCTGAGGAGAGGATAAGAGTAGCAACTCTGAATGTGGGGACAATGACTGGAAAAGGGCGAGAGCTGGTTGACCTCATGTAGAGAAGGAAGATTGGAGTGCTGTGTGTGCAGGAGACCAGGTGGAAGGGAAATAAGGTAAGAGAACCAGGCGAAGGTTGTAAATTCTATTACAGTGGAGCAAATATGGAAGGAAGAAATGGTGTAGGAATGATATTATCGAAAGAATTGAAGGAAAGTTTGATTGAGGTGAATAGGAAAAATAACAGAATTATGAGTTTAAAGCTGGGACTGGGAACAACAATAGTCAATGTGGTGTGTGCCTATGCCCCGCAAACTGGACATACAGAGGAGGAGAAGGATACATTCTGGGAGGAGAAGGACCAGGAGCTTAGAATAATTCCTGCAAGGGAAAGGGTAATTATAGGAGGAAATCTGAATGGCCACTTGGGAATTAGTAGGGAAGGGATAGAGAGATTGCATGGAGGTTGGGGTATGGGTGAGAGAAATGATGGGGGAGAGAGAGTGATTGATTTTGCAGTGGCCTTTGACTTAGCAATGATCAACACCTTCTTTGAGAAAAAGATTAACAGACTGATTACTACAGCAGCGGTGACAGGGAGAGTCAGATAGATTTGCTGCTGTGTAAGAGAGACCATCTGACGGAGGTTAGAAATTGCAAGGTGATAAATGGGGACGCCACAGAGGTTAGTGGTAATTGATTGCAGACTAAGGAATTGTAGAAGTAAAAAGACGAGAATGGACCCAAAGATTAAGGGCTGGAAATTAAAAGAGGAAGCACTGTGAATCTTGTTTAAGGAAAGAGTGCTGGAAGCAGTAAGGTTACATGAGGATGTAGAAGCATGGTGGACCGAGAATAGTAAAGTGATTCTGAGGATCGGTGAGGAAGTACTTGGAAATTCATCAGGAAGAAGACTCCCAAATGATAAAGAATCGTTGTGGTGGAATGATGAGGTGCAAGAATGGGTAAAAACCAAGAAAGAAGCCCAGAAGAAGGCAGATCTATCAGGACAGGAGCAGGATAAAGAAAACTATAAACAGTTAAAGAAAGAAGCAAGAAGAGCACTAGCAAAGGCAAAGGCACACACATTAAACTAAGTCTATAGAGAGATGGCAACACCAGAAGGAGAGAAGTAAATAATACGAATGGCTACGGCCCGAGATGCTGCATCTAAAGATCTGACATAGATAAGGAAATTAAAAGATAGCATTGGTATAGTTTTAAGCGAAGAGACTTAAATTAAAAGAAGGTGGGAAACTTATTTTGAAGTACTATTGAATGAGGAACCTAAGAACAGTATTTAAAGATGTACTCCCAAGCCGAGGCAGTTATCATAGGAGTGACTAGAAGAGAAGTAGAGCAAGAAAGAAAGAAGATGAAAAATAGTAAAGCTGCAGGACCGAATAATATGCCAGTAGAGGTATGGAAAAGTCTTGGAGAAGATCAATTAGAAGAGACTTAGAGATGAAACAACAATTGGCTAGGAACAATTTGGATTCATGCCTGGAAGCTGTAGAAGCAATATTTGCTTTGAGGCAGATGATAGAAACACATCGGGGGAAACAGAAAGGATTACATATGGTATTTATTGACATGGAGAAAGCATACGATCAAGTACCATATCAGGAGCTGTAGAGGTGTGAGAGAAAACGAGTCCCAGAGAAATACGTAAGAATCACCCAAGATATGAATGAGAGGGCAAAAGCAAATGTTAAGAGCAGTATAGGCCTAATAGAGAGTTTCCCAGTAAATGTGGGACTTTATCAGGGGTCTGCATTGAGCCCTTACCTATTTGATCTGGTCATGGATGTAGTAATACAAGGTATTTGAGATCGGTCTCCTTGTTGTATGCTTTTTTGCTGATGATGATTATACTGTGTAGGACTAGGCGAAAGGTAGTAGAAGAGAGACTGGAGGAGTAGAGAAGAGAAATGAAAAAAAAAAGGAGAATTGAAGATCAGTAGGAAAAAGACAGAGTATTTGAGATTGAAAAATGGGGAGAATGGGGATGTCAGTTCACAAGGAGAGAGATTGAAAAAAATTTAAGATTTCAAGTACACAGTTTCAGAGGATGGTGATCTGGGGGCAGAATTAAACCACAGAATACAAGCTGGGTGGAAGAATTGGAGACCAGTGCGTGGAGTACTATGTGACAGGAAAAAGGGGGTTTAGTGGAAAGGTAAAGTACACAGGACAGTCGTGAGACCGGCAATGATGTATAGAGCGGAGACGTGGGCAATAAAGAAGACAGAAGAGAAGAAACTGGATGTGGCAGAGATGAGAATTTTTAGATGGATGTGTGGGGATGACAACAAGAGATAAGATGCGGAATGAAGTAAATAGGGGTACCATAGGAGTTAGAAAACTATCAGATAAGGTACTAGAAAGTAGACTGAGGTGGTATGGTTATGTCATGAGAAGAAATGAACAGTATATTAAGAGGAGAGTAATGGAAATGGAGATGCAGAGAACGAGAAGGAGAGGGAGACCAAAGCAAAGGTGGATGGACTGTATCAAGGATGACCTTCGATCAAAGGGGTTAACCGGTGATGGAGTGTGGGACAGAGGTAGATGGAAAACTCTAGCCAGAAACATTGACCCCACATAGGCACACAATTTTTTTGCGAGAGGAAGATGAATGAAAGGTTTATTTTAATGTTGTTACTGCACCTCGAATATTTTATTTTCTTTATTTCTATACTTTACTTTAGGTTTATTTCCTTATAACCTTTCCTACCAGCTTTTTTTTTTTTTTTTTTTTTTTTTTTTTTTTTTTTTTTTTAAGCGCCCCAGACTTATAGCCTCGTGCTACTAAAAATAGGGTTATTGCTTAGCAATAATAATAATAATAATAATAATAATAATAATAATAATAATAATAAATAATAATAATAATAAAAATAATAATAATGATAATAATAATAAATTTTTTTTTTTTAAAGTATAGAAGGTATCAGATATAACATAATCTATTTCTTCCGAACAGCTTTCAATAATATCTCCTTTTTTACCATTGAACTGAGTTACGTTCGCCCTCAAAATGAGGCCACGCAATACATAAGGAACGAACGCGGGTAAAAAATAAGAAAAAATAAAACCGAATTACCAGAAATTCTTTTTCATAAACTTCGGTTTCATCGGAAATATTTCAATACTTGATAATTCCACTTCTTATTTCCAATTCCAGTTAACACCTGTCAACTTTCTTAGTTCGTAAATCCTTCATCCTCTCCTCACCCTTGCTTCTTCTGTAATCTCTGTGACTCCTCATGAAAATACATTTTGTGTTATTCTTAATATATATATATATCCTTCCCATGTCAATTTATATATATATATATATATATATATATATATATTCATATTTATATATATATATATATATATATACATATATATATATATATATATATATATATATATATATATATATATATATATATATATATATATATATATAAATATATATATATATATATATATATATGTAGATTTATATTTATATGTATTTATATTTATATATATTTATATATATATTATATATATATATATATATATATATATATATATATATATATATATATATATATATATATATATATATATATATATATAAACATACATATATATATATATATATATATATATATATATATATATATATATATATATGTATATATGTAATGATTAGAATAGTAATATTACATGTTTAAAACAAATGACGTAATATGTCATGTTGGTTGGAAGAGCTGGCCGTGAGATTTGCTATGGTCAACTCAAATTGTAAACAGGATGTAAGATGCTAAGTTGTCATTCTTTCTTAGTGTCAACACATTGTCTCTTCGTGTGAAAGTTTGTGACGTCACCGGATGCAGGTGTCTTCCGATTCCGTCACTTAGCCAAATTAAAGCAAGTGTACGATATTTGGGATATCAGTAATTTGTTCAGTTCATATCAAAACTTCACCAGAATTGGTCATGTGGACCAACACAGCTTCCTCCAGTGATGGAGATGTTTAACTCAGTTGTTATTCACAATAAAACTTAAAAACTACTAAAATGTGTTCAGTAAACCATTCAAATACATTTGAAAACAACTCATACTCAAATGTGTGCTTAAGACAGTAGCACACCAATAAATGGTGGCAGCGATTAAACTCAAAGACAGCGGTTAAACTCTAAGAATTAGAGAAATATCTTCAAGACTTCAAAATAAATAGCTGTAAAACCAGAGATATATCTTCAAGACTTCAACATAAAAGCTGTGAAACCAGAGAATGATCTTCAAGACTTCAAAATAAAACTATCTACAAAAATCTACAATTTTGACTAAGTCCAACGGAAATGCTAACACCAACATATGTTAGTATACAAATAGAATCTTCAATCAACATCCTAGGAAACCCAAGGACTGGCATTCAACTATTGCAAAACATATCCAGGAAGACCTACATTCTACAAGAAACTAGAACGAGACATCGCTAACAAAACATCAAGAGAGAGAGAGAGAGAGAGACGACTCGACTTCATATATAAGCTAAGTACAGAGATTTTGTATTCATTTCAGTTTGTGCAGTGAAGTGTAGTTATCACAAGTCGTTAGTCAATTATTACTGGGGTGAGTGAATTCCTAAACTTTGTTAAGAAACTCCGAATTCTCATTTAGAATTTTTCTTTCTTTGTGCTAATTCCTTTTTCTTTCATAAACTCTTGGGGGGAAATGTATTGGGATTAGTAACATTGTTGGGGGAATTTTATTATACATATGCGTTTACGCAGTGGGCGTCTGTACTCATATAGATATTTTGATAGGATTGAAAGGGGTCAAAGAGATAGAAAAAAAAGAATACAGCAGTGATGGCTCCTCCTGTCAGCCCTACCCCTGGACCTAGTGGTGTAGGCCAGGCTAATCCTCCTCCAATTGTGACGCTTGTAAATGCCAGGTCAGCAATCCTTCCTTTTCAAGGCCGTGTCAACGGGTTCTTGCCACAAAATGTGGAGTCATGGATTTCATCCGTTGATGCCCATTTAAATGCCAAACAAATCGTAGATCCTTTTGTACAATTACAAGAAGCTAAAAGTTTTATAGATTTTTCTAAGGGGGATGCGAGTGCGTATTTAAGAGGTGTTTCATTTCAGGAAGCAGTTACTTGGGATGATTTCAAAGTTAGGTTACGCGCGATCTATGGGGGTGAGGAAGCTTTGGATGTAGTGTTAACGTTACGAAATACACTTAATCAAGCCACTATGAATCGGCTTAATGTTGTTGAGAGAGCAGCTCTCATAGCTGATAGGCTTAACGAATATCAGGACATTTTAGGTAATTCCACTTGGGTTACTAACGATAATATCTCCGTGAAAGATTTTTTACGATTAATGTATTTAACTTGCATGACACTTATGTTGCCTGAAGCTTTAGTGCGGTGCTTTGATAAGAAGTTAATGCCTGCAAGTACGGAATTGGATGTCTATAAACAGATAAAGAAGCACATGTCCAAGTGTCCAGATCTCGATCCCGTGTTAACTCAAGTTTTTGCTAAGAATGAAACAAAACCACAAACAGTGAACGTAATTAATAATCCAGTAGCGGGAGTGACGTGTTACAACTGCAAACGTCAAGGTCACATAAGCGCAGACTGTAGAACGAAATTTTGTTCAGTTCACAACACAGGATCACATTCTTATAGTCAATGTTACGCGCGTAAGACACAACAATATCCTAGAAATACACAGTCAATTCCACAGTCAGTTCCATATGGAAATAAAAAGAAAAATCCTCATTTTAACAATAAGAAGAAACAACAAAATGTCAATGCAGTTCAGAGTCCGAAACAAACAAACACTTCTTCAAATATCGCTGAGCCTGGGCCGTCAAACCAGACCTCGCAAAGTCAGCCTAATTTTCAGAATGTGCAGAGCAAAGCAAATACCACATAGTTAACTCTAGAGGGGAAGAGAGTGATGTTGGGTCAAGGTCATTTATGTCAACATCAATAGTATTGAATAATCAATTTAATGTTTTATCAGATAATTGTGAGACAATAGATTTTCCTATGAAACACACGGCCGAATTAAGTAAAACAGTGCATGCTCCCGTAGATTTGCAACGAATTCATACAATAATAAGCCAAAATGAGTTACGGCCAACCTTATATGCTGTAAATTTAGAACACAAATCCTTTACGTTATTTTTTGACTCTGGTAGTCCACGTAATATTATGGATTTGAAGACGCATCATTTGTTGTTTTCGAACTTTCCGATTGAAAAATCAGGAATCAGACTTTCAGGTATAGGAAATAATGAATTAAACGTCATAGGCATAACTCATATTCAGTTCAGAGTCGGTAATCGCACGTTTGCCGATACATTTGTTGTTGTGAAAAACATTAATATGTATCCAGCTGTAATTATAGGATACCCATCTATGGGAAAT
This sequence comes from Palaemon carinicauda, assembly GCF_036898095.1. Lineage (NCBI taxonomy): Eukaryota > Metazoa > Arthropoda > Malacostraca > Decapoda > Palaemonidae > Palaemon > Palaemon carinicauda. The sequence goes on along the minus strand of NC_090758.1, from coordinate 29,117,594 downwards.
CAAAACATTATCTTAGCTCCTGCAAAGCACGGCGTGTATATCAAAGGGAAATTCTATAAGTCTTCTAATACTTTAAAGTCAGTTTTGGATAAAAAGGAGACGACAAATGTAACCGTAACGTACGTTGAAGAACCAATAACTTGTCTCACTAATAAAGAAATAATATACGCGACCCAGCAGAATTCTCGTTCACCCGTAATATCATCTTGCACGCAATATATCGAACCAAACATACCTTCGAATTTAATAGTGCAAATAAAGAAAACACTACCGGGATCTGAAATATTAATCCTTTCCGATACTTTGAAAACCAACGGATTGTCTGTCACACAAGCTATTTATACAGTAGGCTCACATCAGCAATGTAATATCGAAGTCTGTAATCATTTAAATAACACTTTAGTAATTCACAAAAATCAACATATCTTGGATGTAGAAGTTTATAAACATCGTATTCTTACCGTTGCTGAAATCAATCACTCTCAATCAGTTGCGGATGAATCCCTTTTACGATCTATTAAAAATAAAATCAGTAAGGACATTCAAGACGAAGAAATTCAGCAGAAAATTTTTGAACTTTTAAATAAATATACAGATGTCTTTTCCACTACGGATGGATCCTTAGGAAAAACAGATGTGATCGAGCATCAAATAAGGTTAAAAGACAAACAGAAAATTATATATGTACCCTCGTACAGACTCCCTATGAAATTCCAGAATGAAATAAATGATGAAGTAGGTAAAATGTTAGAGGAAGGAGTCATTAGAAAATCAAATAGCCCTTATAATTTTCCTTTAATAGTTGTACCGAAAAAAGATCGAACATGGCGTATCTGCGTCGACTTTCGTCGTCTAAACGAGGAAACGATCCCTGATCGATTCCCAGTGCCATGTACTGATGATATTTTGTCTTTGTTAGGTCAGAATAAATATTTTACCAGTTTGGACTTACTTAAAGGCTTTCACCAGATATCATTAGAAGAAGATAGTATCCCATACACAGCCTTCAGCACAGCCAGGGGACATTATGAATTTTTACGGATGCCTTTTGGTTTACGTTGTGCTCCTATAACATTTACAAGAATGATTAACATAGTGTTTGGAGACTTGTTAGGGGATATATTGCATGCCTATATGGATGATCTTGTAATCTTTTCCAACACCTTAGAGGAACATCTACGTAAGTTAGAACTAGTACTACAGAGATTAAGACAACATAACTTAAGGGTAAAGATTAGTAAGTGTGAATTTTTCAAAACAGAATTAATATATTTGGGTTTCATGGTGTCAAGCCAAGGTCTTAAAGTAGTCCATGATAAGGTGTCGGCTATACGTAATTTTCCCATACCTACTAATGTCAAGGGAATACAGCAATTTCTGGGTTGTAGTGGATATTACAGGCGTTTTATACGCAACTATTCAATAATAGCCGCTCCTTTAACTGATCTTACGAAGAAGGGCGTAGATTTCATATGGTCTGAGCAACATCAACAGGCGTTTAATACTTTGAAAGATGAACTGTGTAGTTCTCCTATCTTAAAATTTCCTGACTTCGGTAAGGAATTCTTCATTGCAACAGACGCCTCAGACTTAGGAGTAGGAGGGGTATTGCTTCAGCAATATGATAAACAGTTTTTCCCGATAGCTTTCTATTCTCGAAAATTGAGAACTTCCGAAAGTAAGTATGCAGTAATAGACAAGGAAGGACTAGCTATTGTTAATTCGCTAGTGCATTTTAAGTTCATAATTTACGGTTATCCCGTTAAGGTTCTTACTGACCATAAACCACTAACAGAGTTCTTTAAAGGCTTCAATCACAGCCCTAAACGAACTCGGTGGCATTTAATCATTCAAGATTTTGGCGCAAGAATCGGGTATTTACCTGGGAAAGCAAATATCATTGCGGATGCATTATCACGCAACCCCGTGTCATCTTGTACGGAGTCTTTAGCTGAATTAATAGATATATCAACATCCATGCCTATTGTAAAAACAATATCTGAACAAGAAGATTTAGGCTGGAGTGCTGAATTGTTACAGACTGAGCAAAGAAAAGATCAGAAAATAGAAACAATTATAAATGCTTTGAAAGGCAATCATAAAGAAAAAGAATATATAAAGTATAAGCAGCAGAATTATGTAATCAAAGATAATATTCTGTGTAGGACTGTGACAAGGAAAACCCGCAATACACCACATGTAACTAACGACCAGGTAGTAGTACCAAACTCACTTGTTTCCACTGTCCTGAATTGGTTGCATTCAAATCCATTACATGGACACCCTGGGTTCTCATTAATGTCACAGAAAGCCAAATCATTGTTTTATTGGCATACAATGCTTACAGATATAAAAAGACACATAGCTAATTGTCGCACATGTCAGGAAAACAAAGGGCATACGAAAACACCTGTCAGCTTAGGAGCTTATCCTGTTCCCAATCAACCCTTTGAAAGAATACATTTAGATTTGTTAACAGGATTTTACGAGTCAGACAGAGGGAATAAGCACCTCTTAGTGATTATAGATGCTTTAACTCGATATACAGAACTAATAGCGCTTAAAACTAAAACTGCGATTGAATGCGCTAGGAAGTTTTACGAGTGTTACATTTGTAAACATGGAATTCCACACATGATAATCTCAGACTCGGGTGGTGAATTTAATAATCACTTTCTTACCTCATTGTGTGAATTCCTCAACATAAAGAAGATCAATACCATGATATATCACCCAGAGTCTAATGGGCTAGTGGAAAGAGCAAATAGGAAGATATTAAATATATTGAGGGTAACACTAGGGGGATCAGACCCCAACTGGGATATTGCAATACCGGCGGCACTGAGTACTCTGAATCATTCATATCATATATCAATTAAAATGTCACCGCATGAAGCATTGTATGGTACCCCAGTTAGAACACCTTTCCATGTATTAACGCCTACAACTAATCTATCAAATCCTTTAAAGGAATGTATAAATGCAAGTATAAGTCGATATGATATCCTTCGAAAGAATTTAGAAGAATCACAAATCATAATGAAAAGGAATCATGATAAAATAGCGAAACCAACTAAAACATATACCGTGGGTGATAACATCTATATTCAAATAAATGTCAGAAAAGGGCTCAACTATAAACTAACACCTAAGTTTGAAGGCCCATTTAACATTTTGGAAACATTAACGGCCAATAGGTTTAGAATTCAAAACGTAGCCCAACCCACGGATGAGAGAATAGTACCATTGTCTCACATAAGAAATTAAAAAGAAGTGAGGAAAAATTTTAATTTTTGTAACTAAAAAGTTTTCTTTTTAATACAGGAGTAATTACATATATTTTTTCTCGTTACAGGTTTCCAAGGTGAATTTTTTGTTGTTGGGAGTGATATTGTTCGCTCAGACATTTTTTTCGTATGGGATGAGTTCTAAGACTAAGAATATATATTTTAAATATGGCAATATAGTTGAAAGACAAGAAGACATTTTTATTACATCAACCAACGTAATTGTCGAAGTGCATATGCAAGCAATTTTTCTTCAAGAGAATGATGTCACTAGCTTAAGAACCGCCATTTCAAGGTTTTCTGCATCATTGGATGAGTTGCATAGGAGACATTTTCATTTGACTACTAAGAGTTTGCTTGGATCAACATTAAAAGTTGCAGAGATGCTATCTGATGACTTGAAAAATAAGACTGGAGAGACAGGATCTTTGGCTTATGACCTTTTGATGTGGACTGTAGGACACGAACAAAAAGAAAGACGGAATCCGTTCATTTATGCTGCATTAAGCATCTTTGGGTCTGTTGCAAGTTTAGGTTTAGGACTTTCCAATCGTCTTAAAATTAGTAATCAAAATAAGAAAATTGAGTTCTTGACTCATAAAGATGAATTGATTATGTCAGAACTAAGGGATCAGTTAGCTTCAATCAATAAAATTATGGATTTGTTAAATGAACATTCAGATAATATCGTTCAAATTATGGAAGTACAGGATTTGTTAGCAACATTAACGTATTATGATTCAAAGATAGATCACATACATAACAGAATTGCACATTTCATTGAGAAATCCAAGGATTATGTAGAAGCTATCACGTTAGCAGCTAAAGGTGTATTGTCGCCCCATTTGTTGCCTATACGTTACTTAAAATTAGTTCTGGAGAACACTAGGGATAAACTAGGCTATGTTCCTTTGTTAGACGAACATAGGTTAGAATTTTATTACAGCCTAATTACAGTAAACGTAGATAATAACAAGGTTAGGATTACAATTCCCTTTGATTCTTCTGATGCCTGGCAATCTTACAGGATATCACCATTTCCGACTTTCATGACGAATCACTCAAATCCAGTAATATCCAGTTTGACAGGACACGTATTGATTTCCCCAGACAAGGAAACATATACGGTCATTAAAGACTTAAATCAATTAACTCACTGTTCAGACGCAATGGATAGAAAAATATGTACAGCTGACTCATTTGAATTCCGTAAAAACTTGATGGATTCATGCGAGTTAGGTATAGTGCTAGACGGTGCTCTCTCCCATACAAGTGAAAATTGTCTGGATAAGCTTTATCCCTTTGACAATAAAGAATTCAATTGCAGACTAAATAATGGCTCGTGGATACGATACGACAAGGACGGCTTCAATGTATCATGCCCTGACGGATCCACATCCTTCAACCACATCTTCGTCGCAGCAGATGGCTGTATCGGGACTTCCCCGAATTCCATGGTGACTGGCCTACGGACAATCATCAGAGAACGTGCTTACTTCGCGAACTTCACGTGGACCTCTACAACGCCCGCACTTCCTCTCCCCTATAAAGGAAGTGTGGCGAAACGCTTAATGAAACTTACCGAAAAGGACCACCTGTCGCCGACTTACAAAGAGATTCTTCACCCTATATTACTAGCAGGTTTATTTGTAACGGCGTTAATTTTTATCGCCGTGAACATCCTTGTTTGGCGTAGGTTACGGCACAGCAAGCAGCTACAAAGGAACGAGTTGAATAGCCCAGACAATACCCCTTACCTGATCCAGTTCAAAGCTGTATGAGTGGCCACCTCATTCACTAAGGGAGTAATTTGTCAGGATGATGTTTGTATGAAAAGCTGATTAGTACGCTAGTAATATGTAATTAAAGAAATTCTCTACATTTGCATTGTTAAAAATACATTTAAAATAACATTTAAAAAAAAAATAAATAAAATAAAAAAGGATATAAATCATTTTTTTCTCTCGGCATCTAATAAAAATATATAAGCCGGAATGTTAAAAAAGAAAAGAGAAAAAAAAAAAAAAAAAAAAAAAAAATATATAAGATATATAACAGAATCTATGGGCATCTAATAAAATGTATCAGCCCTATATATAAATATATATATATATATATATATATGTACGAAACCGTGGTACGTGTACGTACCAGGAATTCGTATTTGTGCACTAAAAATTGAGTATCTTGTTTCTGACAAAGGTAACAATTATTCTTTATCAAGTTACCGAATCATTTGTAAGTCAGAATTTGTTTTGTTTTTTGGTACCATGTAATCATTTGCTAGCAATGTACCATATATATGATCTTGGTTTTATCATGCATTTTTCTTTTTGCTTTGGTAATATCTTTTTTGTATGCATTATTGTTATTATTTTTGATGTGCCTATTTGGACATTCGTCCTCAGTTGGATATAGCTAGTTTTGGACAAAGAATGATACGTATGTCCAGTCACACCTAATAACCATGTTTCGGCTTGTTGTTAAATTTTTGTAAAAAAATTGAGATAGCTGGCCGAGCTTATGTAATGATTAGAATAGTAATATTACATGTTTAAAACAAATGACGTAATATGTCATGTTGGTTTTAAGAGCTGGCCGTGAGATTTGCTATGGTCAACTCAAATTGTAAACAGGATGTAAGATGCTAAGTTGTCATTCTTTCTTAGTGTCAACACATTGTCTCTTCGTGTGAAAGTTTGTGACGTCACCGGATGCAGGTGTCTTCCGATTCCGTCACTTAGCCAAATTAAAGCAAGTGTACGATATTTGGGATATCAGTAATTTGTTCAGTTCATATCAAAACTTCACCAGAATTGGTCATGTGGACCAACACAGCTTCCTCCAGTGATGGAGATGTTTAACTCAGTTGTTATTCACAATAAAACTTAAAAACTACTAAAATGTGTTCAGTAAACCATTCAAATACATTTGAAAACAACTCATACTCAAATGTGTGCTTAAGACAGTAGCACACCAATATATATATACATATATATTTGTATATATATTTGTATATATATATATATATATATATATATATATATATATATATATATATATATATATATATATATATATATATGTGTGTGTGTGTGTGTGTGTGTGT
>NC_090758.1:29066198-29088698 GCF_036898095.1 Palaemon carinicauda | reverse complement strand
TATTAATTTTAGTAAAATTAATTTTAACAACATTAATTCTAATAATATCAATTTTAATAATATTAATATTAATTTTAATAATTTATTTTCAATACTAATTTTGATTTTAATTTTAAAAATATTAATTTCAATAATATAAAATTTAATAATATTAGTTTCAATAATATCAGTTTTAAAAATATTGATTTTAATAATAACAATTTTAATAATATTACTTTTATTAATAATAATTATAAATTTTAATTTAAATTTCAATTTAATTTTTAATGTTCATTTCAAATTGAATATTAATTTTAGTAATATTGATTTTGATATTATTAATTTTAATAACATTAATTTTAATACTAATTTGAATTTTAATAATTTTAATATTAATAATTTTAATCTTAATAATTCTAATCTTAATAATATTAATTTTAATTCTAATTCTATTATCAATTTTAATTTTAGTTTTAATTCTAATTTCAATTTCAATAATCATTTTAATAATATCAATTTCATTAATATTAATTTTAATAATATTAATATTAATTTCAAAATTAATAATTATAATTTTGATTTTAATTTCAATTTTAACTTTAATTTCAATTTCAATTTTAATTTCAATTTTAATAGTGTTAATATTGATATTAATATTTTTATTATTATTAATTTTGATATTAATTTAAATTTTAATATTAATTTTAATTATAATAATATTAATTTTAATATTAGTTTTAATAATATTAATTTTAATAATGATAAGTTTCATAATATTAATTTCATTATTAATTTTGATAATATTAATCTTGATAATATTAATTTTAATATTAATTCTGATTTGAATTTAAATTTGACCTTTATTATTAATATCAATTTGAATTCAATTTTAATTTTAATTATAATTTTAATTTTAATATTACTATTCTTCTTAATATTGATAATAATATTGATATTGATTTTAATTTTGATTCCAATTTTAATTTTAATATCAATAATATTGAGTTTAATAATATAAATTTTAACAATAATAATTTTAATAGTAATACTGTTGATAATGTTGATTTTATCATTAATATTAATCTTATCTTTATTTTAATTTTAATTGTAATTTTAATCTTAATTTCAATTTTAATAATAATAATCCTCATTTTGTCAATTCTAATAATATTAATATTAATTTTAATAATTTTAATTTTAATTATTTTAATTTTGATGATTTTCATTTCAATAATATTGATTATAATAATATAAATTTTAATATTAATTTTGATTTTAATTTTAATAATAATAATTCTAATCATATTAACTTTAATTTTAATTTTAATTTCAATTTTAATAGTATTTATAAGAATATTAATGTTAATATTAATATTAATATCATCATCAATATTGATATTATATTAATAATACTAATTTTGATTTTAATATTAATATTCATTTTAATTTTGATAATATTAATTTTAATAACAGTAGTTTTATTGATATTAATTTTATTAATATTAATTATTATATTATTAATTTTTTAAATATTAATTTTAATAATACCAAATTTAATAATATCAATTTTAATTTTAATATCAATATTGATTTTAATTCTAGTTTTAATAATAATTATGATTTTAATTTAATTTAAATTTTATTTCTAATTTCAATTTTAATTCAAATAATAATATTGATATTTATATTAATGTTAATATAAATTTTAATTTTGATCTTAATTTTGATATTATTTTCAATTTTAATAATATTCATTTTCACAATATTAATTTTAATTTTAATTTTGATTTTAATTTTGATTATAATATAACATTGATATTAAAATCTATTAAGAATTTTAATTTTAATAATATTAGTTTTAATATTTTCAATTTTAATATTAATTTCAATAATATAAATTAATCTTAATTTTAATTTTGATATTAATTTTATTTTGCTTCTGATTTATTTTTAATATTTCAATAATAATTTTTATAGTATTGATTTTAATATTTTTAATTTTAATATTAATTTTAATATTAATTTTAATTCAAATTTTAATAATGATTTTGATAATAATTTTGATTTTAATTCTAATTCAAAATTTAATTTTAATATTAATAATATTAATATTAATATGTATATTGATAATATTAATATTAATTTTAATAATATTAATTTTAATAATATTAATTTTGATATTAATCTCAATATCAATATTAATTTTAATATTAATCTTAATATTAATATTGATTTTATTGATAATTTCAATTTTGATTTTAATTTTAATTTTGATTTTATTTTAATATCAATAATATTAATATTAATATTAATATTAATATTGATTTTAATATTAACTTTATTTTTAATAATTTTAGTTTTAATTTTATTCATAATTATAATTTATATTTTTATTTCAATAATATCAATTTTAATTCTAATTTTGATATTGATTTTTATTAATTTTAATTTTAATTTTGATTTCAATTTTTAATTTTAATTTTAATTTCAATTTTTATTAATTTTAATTTTTATGATAATAATAATTTTAATAATAATTTCAATAACATTAATTCTAATAATACCAATTTCAATAATGATATGAATTTCAATTATAACGTTAATTTTAATATAATTAATTTGAATTTTAATAATTTGAATTTTAATAACTTTAATTTTAATAATTTCGATTTTAATAATATTAATTGTAATAATATTAATTTTAATAATGATTTCAATTTTAATTCTAATATTAATTTCAATTCTTATTACAAAATTAATTTGATTATTAATTTTAATATGATTAATATTAATAATATTAATCCCAATGATATTAATTCTATTAATATTAATTTTATTATTAGTTTTAATTTCAATTTTAATTTTAATTTTAATTTCAATTTTAATTATAATATTAATAATAATATTAATTTTAATATTGATATTGATATTAATGATAATTTCAATTTTGATTTTAACTTTAGTTTTGATTATATTATAATATCAATAATATTAATATTAATATCAATATTGATATTAATATTAACTTTATTTTTAATAATTTTAATTTTAATTTCAATTATAATTTTAATTTTTATTTTAATTTTAATAATATTAATTTTAATTCTAATTTTAATATTGATTTTTAATAATTTTAATTCTAATTTTGATTTTAATTTTTAATTTTAGTTTTAATTTCAATTTCTATTAATTTTAATTATAACGATGATAATAATTTCAATGATAATTTTAATAACATTAATTCTAATCATACTAATTTCAATAATGATATGAATTTTAATTATAATTTTAATCTTAATATAATTAATTTCAATTTTAATAATTTGAATTTTGATCATTTTAATTTTAATAATTTTGATTTTAATAATATTAATTGTAATAATATTAAGTTTAATAATAATTTTAATTTTAATTAGAATTTAATTTTAATTCTTATTACAATATTAATTTGATTATTAATTTTAATATGATTAATATTAATATTATTAATCCAAATGATATTAATTTTATTAATATTAATTTTATTATTAGTTTTAATTTCCATTTTAATTTTAATTTTAATTTCAATTTTTATTATAATATTAATAATATTATTAATTTTAATATCAATATTAATATTAATATTAATATCGATATAAATATTAATATTAATATTAATATTAATAATAATATTAGTAATAATTTTAATATGAATTTTTATTTCAATTTTAATTTTAATCTTAATTTAAATTTTAATATTATTATCAATTTAATTATTAATATTGATATTAATATTGGTATTAATATTAATAATAGTTCAAATTTTAATTATAATTATAATGATATTAATTATAATAACATTGATTTTAATAATATTAATTTTAATATATTAATACTAATAATAATAATTTTAATTTTGGTAATATCAGTATTAATTTCAATTAGAATTTTAATTTGAAATTCAATTTAAATTCTAATTTTAGTTTTGATAATAATATTTATTTCAATATACATTTTAACTTAAATAATCTTGATTTTAATATTTTTCATTCAAATAATATTTATTATAATAATATTAATTTTAATATTAATTTTATTTTAATGTTTTTTTAATTTTAATTTTGATTTGAATTTTGATTATAATTTTGATTTCGATATTAATTTTAATATTATTTATTTTAATGATATTATTTTATCAATATTACTTTTAATAATTTTTATTTTATTCCTATTAATCTCTATTTTAATATTATTATTAGTTTTAATTTCAATTTTAATTCTAATTTTGATGATATTAATATTAATATTAATTAAAATAATAATAATTTTAACAATTTGAATTTTAATAATAATAATTTTAACATCAATATTAATTTCTATTTTAATTTTAATTTCAATTTTAATATTAATATTGATATCAATATTATCCGAATTAAATTTAATGTTAATTTTAGTTTCAATTTTAATTTTAAATATAATTTCAATCATAATTTTAAATTTAATTTTAATTTTAATAATATAAATTTTAATAATAATTTCAATAATATTAATTTTAGTTTTAATTTTAATGTTAATTTCAATTTTAATTATAATTTTAATTGGTTTCAATTATGATTTTGATTTTAATTAGGTTCAATCAAGATTTTATTTTTGATATTGATTTTGATAATATTAATTTTAATAATATTAATTTCAATTATATTAATTTTGATTTTAATTTTAATTTAATAATAACAATTATAATAATAATAATTTAATTTTTAATTTCAATTTTAATTTAAATTCTAATTTCAATTTTGATTTTAATCTTGATTTTAATAATAAAAATTCTAATAACGTTAATTCTAATATTAATTATGATGATATTAATTTTAAATTTAATGATATTAATTTAAATAATTTTATTTCTAATAATCTTAATATTAATAATATTAATTTCAATAATATTAGTTGTAATAATATTAATTTTATTATCAATTTTGATTTTCTTTTTAGTTTGAAATTATTTTTAATTTTAATATTAATTTTAATTTAATTTTAATAGTAATTATAATAATATTAATATTATTATTAATATTAATTTTATTAAAGTTGATATAATTTCAATATTAATTTGAATAACATTAATTTTGAAAATATTAGTTTTACTAATAATAGTTTTAATACTAATAATTTTTATAATATTAATTTTAATAATATTAGTCTTAATAATATTAATTTTAATAATATTAATTTTAATATCAATTTTGATTTCAATTTTAACTTTAATATTAATTATAATTCCAATTTTACCTTTAACTTTAATAGTATTAATATTAACATTAATATTTATATTAATATCAATATTAATGATAATATAAATATTAATACTAATATGAATATGAATATTAATATTAATATTATTAAAAATATTAATATTAATAATAATATTAATATTAGTATTAATTTTAATAATCTTAATTTTAATTTTAATATTGATTTTAATTTTAATTTTTCAATATTGATTTTAATAATCACCATTTTAATAATATTAGTTTTAATAATTTTAATTTTAATATTAATTTTTATCTCTATTTTAATTTTAACTTTGATATTATTTTAATTTTAAATTTCAATTTAAATTAATTTTATTATTAATATTAATATTATCATTAATTTCAATTTTGATTTTAATTTTGATTTTAATAATATTAATCTTAATAAAATAGATTTTAATTTTAAATTAAATTTTAATTATGATTTAAATTTTACTTTTACTTTTAATTTTAACTTTAATAATATTAATCGTAATGATATTAGTTTTAATAATATTAATTTTATTAACATCAACCTCAATAATATTAATTTTATTAATATTAATTTGAATAATATTAATTTGGATAATATTAACAGCAATTTTAATATTAATTTAATTTCAATTTTAATTCTAATCTGAATTTTATTATTTATACTAATTCTAATGTTCATATTAATATTAATATTAATATTGTTTTTAGTATCAATATTAATTTCAATTTCAATAATATTAATTTCAATTATATTAATTTGTATTATATTGATTTTAATAACATTACTTTCGATAATGTTAATTCTAATAATTTAATTTCTGGTATTAATACTAATTTTAATTTTAATTCAAATTTTTATTCTAATTTTTATATTAATTCTAATTTTAACAATTTTAGTTTTAACAAATTATATTCCAATATCATCAGTTGTAATAATATTAAATCTAATATCAATTTCAATTGAAATTTTAATATCAATTTTAATTTTAATTTTAATACTAATTTCAATAATATTAATTTTGATAATATTGTTTTAATAATAATAATTCTAATAATATTAATTCTAATAATATCAATATTAATCATAGTATTAATATTAATTTTAATTTTAATTTCAATTTTAATTTCAATATTAATATTAATGTTAATAATAATGTTAATATTAATATTAATATTTATATTAATTTTAATTTTAAATTTAATTTTGATTTAAATTTTTATTTTGATTTTAATTTCAATATCAATTTAATTGTATTAATTTTAATAATAATAATTTTAACAATATTGATTTTAATGATATTAATATTAATATTAATAATAATTCTAACTTTGCTTTTAATTTTAATTCTAATTTTAATTTAAATTTGAACATTAATATTGATTTCAAAAATAATATAAATTTTTTTAAAACAATTTTAATTCTAATAATTTTAATTTTAATGATATAAATTGTAATATTACTTTTAATTTTAATTCTAATGTTAATTTTACTTTTGACTTTAATTTCATACATAATTATAATTATAATTTTAAATACAGTTTTAATGATAAGCTTAAATATACTAATTTTGATTTTAATTTTGATAATATTAATTCTAATATTAATTTTGATATTAAATTTAATAATATTTGTAATTTCAATTTTAATTTTGATTTTAGTTTTATCTAATTTCAATATTAATTTTAATCTTAATTTTAATAGTTACAATTATCATGATATTAATTTCAATAATATTATTTTGATAAAATTAATTTCAATAATTTTAATTTCAATAATTATAATTTTCAATAGTTTTAATTTTAATAATTATAATTTACAATAATTTTAATTTTAATCATAACAATTATGATAATGTTAACTTTATTAAGAATTTTTATTTTAATTTTAATTTTAATTTTAATTTTAATTTCGATTTTATTAAATTTAATTTTAATATTAATAGTATTTATATTGAAATTAATATTAATATTAATATTAATATTAATATTAATATTAATATTAATATTAATATTAATATTAATATTAATATTAATATTAATATTAATATTAATAATTTGGATATTAAGTTTAATATTAATAATAATAATAATATTAGTTTTAATAATATTAGTTTTAATATTAATTTCAATTTTAATTTAAATTTTAACTTTAATATTAATTTTACTTTTAATATTAATCTTAATTTGAGTTTTTATAATATTAGTATTAAATGATATTAATTTTTATAATATTATTATTATTAATATTAATATTGATAAAATTTATTTTAATAATGATATATTTAATATTAATTTTAATTATGATTTTAATTCTAACTTCAAAATTAATTTTAATATGAATTTGAATTTGAATTTTGATTTTGATTTTGATTTTAATTTCAATTTTGATATTAATATGTATATCGATAATATTATTAACATTAATTCTAATTTTCCTTTTAATTTATATTTCAATAATATTGATGTTAATAATATTAACTTTGATAGTAATCATTTTTATTTTTATTTTACCTTTCATTTCAATTTTAATAGTATTTGTGATAGTATTAATATAAGTACTAATATAAATATAAATACTAATATTAATATTAATATTAATTTTAATAATGTTAATAATAATTTTAATCTTAACTTTAATAATAATAATTTCAATAATATTCATTTTCATAATATTAGTTTTACCAATATTAATTTTGATATTATTAATTTTTATAATATTAATTTTATTCATATTTTTTTCAATAATAATAATTTAAATAATATTATTTTGAATAATAATTTTAATTTTAATTATAATTTCAATTTCAATATTAATTTTAATTTCAATCTTAATTCCAATTTTAATAGTATTAACATTAATATTGATATTAATATCAATATTACTGTTAATATTAAAATTGATATTAATATTGATTTTAATAATAATAATTATAATTTTAATATTAATTTTAATTTGAATTTTAATAATAATAATTTTAACACTATTGATATTTAATATAATCATTTTAATATTATTAATTTTAATATTGATTCTAATTTTAACTTTGATATTAATTTTGATTTAAATTTTAATTTCAATTATAATTATAATTTTGATATTGATATTATTATCAATATTAATTTTAATTTTGATTAAATTTTAGTTCTACTTTTAATTTTAATAATATTAATTTCAATATTAATATTAATTTCAATTTCAACTTTATTAGTAATTTTAATTTTAATTTTAATATTATTCTTAATTTCAATATTAATATAAATATTGATATTAATATTAATTTCAATTTCAATATTAAATTTTGATTTTAATTCTAATTTTATTTTTCATAATAATGATTTTATTGATAATAATTTTAATATTAATTTTAATGTTAATTTATTTTTATTTTTTATCATATTAATTTTAATAATATTAATTTCAATAATATTAGTTCTAATAATATCAATTTTAATATTAGTATGAATTTTAATTTTAATTCTAATTATGATTTTAATTCTAATTTTAATTGTAATATTAATCTTAATATTGATTTTAATAATGATTTTAATTTTAATAATATTAATTCCAATAATTCCAATTATAATGATATTAATTGTAACAATATTTATTTTAATCCTCATTTATATATTAATATTAATCTTAATTTAAATTTTAATTCTATTTTTAATTTTAATTTCAATATTAATTTTGGTAATATCAATTTTTATTTCAATAATAATTTTTGTAATATTAATTTCAATTTTATTAGTTTTTATAATATGAATTATAACATTATCAATATTAAAATTTATTTTGATAATATTTATTTCAATATTAATTTTAATTTTAATACTAATAATATTAATTTTGATAATATCAATTAGAATTATATTAGTATTAATAATATTAATTTTAATAATATTACTTTTAATAATATTAATTTTAAATTTAAATTTAAATTTAAATTTTAGTTTTATTTTAATAATATTAAATTTAATTTTAATTTGGATTCTCATTTTAATTTTGATTTTAATTTTAATATTATTATTATTATTATTATTATTATTATTATTATTATTATTATTATTGATTTTAATATTAATTATAATTAAGATAATTTTAACATTATTAAAAATTTTAATTTCAGTTTTAATTTCGATTTTCATTTTAAATTTAATTTTAATTATAATTTTGATTATAATTTCAATTTTAATTTCCATTTTAGTACTATTAATTTTAATAATATTAATTTTAAGAATATCAATTTTAATTTTAGTTTTGATATTAATTTCTACTTTATTTTAAATTTAGTTCCAATTATGATTATTAATTGAAATTTAATTTTGATTTTATTAATAATAGTTATAATAATATAAATGTTTATAATATCCATTTTAATAATAATAATTTTAATATTAATAATAATTTTAATTTTAATCTTAATTTTTTAATTTAATTTTAATAATTTTAATTTTAATAATAATAATTTAAATTTTGATAATATTAATATTAATTATTCAAATTTTCATAATTTTAATTTTAATAATAACAATTGTATTAATATTAATTCTAATATTTATTCGAATTTGTATTTTTATTTTAATTTCAATTTCAATTTTAATATTAATCTTAATAATATTAATTTTCATAATATCTATTTTATTTCTAACATTATTCTTAATTTTAAGTTCAATATTAATTCTCCTTTTATTTATAATTTTAGTTTTAATTTCAATTTTAATAATTAGATTAATGTTGATATTAATATCAATATATTTTTTTCAATAATTTTGATTTTAATAATATTAATTGCAGTAATATGAATTTTAGTATTAATTTCAAATTCTATTTTAATTCTAATCTTAAAATCAATTTTATTTTGATGTTGATATTAATTTTAATATCAATTTTAATTTCAATAATTTTAATTCCAATAATATTAATTATCATAATATAAATTTTAATATTAATTTTTTATTTTAATTTTATTTTCAATTTTAATTTTAATATTAATTTTATTAATATTCATTTCATTACTATTGTTTTAATAATATTAATTTTAATAATATTAATTTTAATGCTATTATTTTTAATTTTTATCAATGTTAATTTCATTTTTAATTTCAAATTTGATTTTGATTTTAATTTCGATATTAATATAAAATTAATATTTATATTAAAATTTATATTAATTTCAATATTGATTTTATTTTTATTTCTAATTTTAATTTCGATGACATCAATATCAATTATATAAATTTTAACAACATTGATTTAAAATTTAATCTTAATGTTGATTTAAATTTTACTTTTAATTCTAATTTTTATCTTAATGTTGATTTAAATTTTAATTTTAATTCTAATTTTAATTATAATTTCAATTAAGATTTTGATTTTTATTTTTATTCTAATAATATTAATTTGAATTTTAATTTTAGTTTTAATTTAAATTTCAATTTTAATTTTATGTTAATTTTAATTTTAATTTTAATACCATTAATTTTACTAATATTAATCTAAAAAATTAATTTTGATGATATTAATTTTAAATCAATTTTCATTGTAATTTTAATTTTAATTTTAAAGATTTAAAATGAAATAAAATTGCTTGTAATAATATTAAATTTAATATTGATTTTAATTTAATTTGAATTTTAATTATAATTTTAATTTCAATATAAATTATAATTTAAATTTTAATAGTATTTATAATAATATTAATATTATCATTAATACTGATATTAATATTAATATTAATATTAATAATAATATTAATATCAATATCAATATTAATATTATTTTTAATAATGTTAATATTGAATTTAATATTAATTTTAATAATATTAATTTTAATAATATTAGCTTTACTAATATTTATTTTAATATTATTAATT
Source organism: Palaemon carinicauda (assembly GCF_036898095.1). NCBI lineage: Eukaryota > Metazoa > Arthropoda > Malacostraca > Decapoda > Palaemonidae > Palaemon > Palaemon carinicauda. Next base: position 29,077,578 of record NC_090758.1, on the reverse strand, counting down.
TTTATATTAATTTTAATAAAATTAAATTCAAAAATACAAATTTTAATATCAATTTTAATATCAATTCTAATTTTATTTTAAATTTTAACTTTAATTTTAATTTCAATAGAAATTTCAAACTCAATTCTAATTTTAATATTATTAATATTAATATTAATATTAATGTTAATATCAATATTAATATCAATAATAATATTAATATCATTATTAATATTAATATTATTGTTAGTTTAAATAATATTAATTTAACTTTTACTATTATTTTTTATTCTAATTTTAATAATATTAATTTAGATAAGATTAATTCCAATAATATTAGTTTTAAAAACATTAATTTTAATTATAATAATTTTATAATATTTATTTTAATAATATTAATATAATAATAATTTTAATAACATTTATTTTGATATCTATTTTAATTTTGATTTTAATTTTAATTTTAATTTTAATTTCAATTTAAATTTTAATTTTAATATTAATATTAATATAGATATTAATATTAATATTAATTTTAATTTTGTTTTTAATTTACATTTTTATAATATTAATTTCAATTTTGATTTTAATATTGATTTGAATCATAATAGTATTCATAATATTAATAATAATATCAATATTAATATTAATATTAAGGGTAAGCTCCACCTTGTAAGGGTTAGGTTAGGTTAGGTTAGGTTTGGTTAGGTTTGGAAGGTTAGGTTAGGTTAGGTTAGGTTATGCATCCGACAAAAATCGCTTTTTCTCGGTTTTCTTATCGGGAGGGAGGTGTATTTCTTTGCTTGTCCTGCTCTTATGCCTTAAGTAATATAATATTTAGATATTTTAGGCTATCAAGTGACATGATACCTACAAAAACACAGAAGGTTTTGTCCCTAAATCGAGATTTTAATTTTTGGTGAATATTTATTTCTAGGTTTCGCTCCATCATCAGCTTGGGTTATTGTTCGTTTTTTTCTTGCTGTGTGCTTATTTACTGTTTGATTTTGATAAAACTTTGTGTGCATGTTTCATGTGGATGAACAAATGTGCCTACAGAATTTCAATTCAAGACAGTAGTTTCTCACTGGTCACCAAATAACATTTCCAATTTTCACATTTTTATTCATAAAATCCTTTATTTTCCCTTTAGGATGATAAAACTTACAGAGGGCATGCCTTATTATAGTGTTAGTAATGCCTGAAAATTCCATTAGCGTGTCTTGATTAGTGTATTTTTGGGAAATATTTTTTACGATTGGCACCCCTTGAAAGTGGAGCCTACCCTTAATATTAATATTAATATTGATATTATTATTAATATTATGAATACTATTATGATTCAAATCAATATTAAAATCAAAATTGAAATTAATATTATAAAAATGTAAATTAAAAACAAAATTAAAATTAATATTAATATTAATATCTATATTAATATTAATATTAAAATTGAAATTGAAATTGAAATTAAAATTAAAATTGAAATTAAAATCAAAATTAAAATAGATATTAAAATAAATGTTATTAAAATTATTATTATATTAATATTATTAAAATAAATATTATAAAATTGTTATAATTAAAATTAATGTTTTTAAAACTAATATTATTGGAATTAATCTTATCTAAATTAATATTATTAAAATTAAAATAAAAAATAATAGTAAAAGTTAGATAATATTATTTAAACTAACAATAATATTAATATTAATAATGATATTAATATTATTTTTGATATTAATATTGATATTAACATTAATATTAATATTGATATTAATAATATTAAAATTAGAATTGAGTTTGAAATTACTATTGAAATTAGAATTAACGTTAAAATTTAAAATAAAATTAGAATTGATATTAAAATTGATATTAAAATTTGTATTTTTGAATTTAATTTTATCAAAATTAATATAAAAATGAATAATATTAAAATAAATATTAGTAAAGCTGATATTATTAAAATTAATATTATTAAAATTAATATTAAATTCAATATTAACATTATTAAAAATAATATCAATATTGATATTGATATTAATATTATTATTAATATTAATATTAATATTAATATCAGTATTAATGATAATATTAATATTATTATAAATACTATTAAAATTGAAATTATAATTTATATTGAAATTAAAATTAAAATTGAAATTAAATTAAAATCAATATTAAATTTAATATTATTACAACTAATTTTATTTAATTTTAAATTTTTAAAATTCAAATTAAAATTACAATCAAATTTAGAATTAAAAATTAATATCATAAAAAATTAATTTTTTAAATTAATATTAGTAAAATTATTGGTATTAAAATTAAAATTAAAATTAAAATTAAATTAAAATTGAAATTTAAATTAAAACTAAAATTAAAATTAAAATTCAAATTAAAATTAATATTATTAAAATAAAAATAAAAATTAAAATCTTAATTGAAATTATAATTAAAATTAGAATTAAAATTAAAATTTAAATCAACATTAAGATAAAAATTAGAATTAAAAGTAAAATTTAAATCCACATTAAGATTAAATTTTAAATCAATGTTGTTAAAATTTATATAATTGAAATTGATGTCATCGAAATTAAAATTAGAAATAAAAATAAAATCAATATTGAAATTAATAAAAATTTTAATATAAATATTAATTTTTATATTAATATCGAAATTAAAATCAAAATCAAATTTGAAATTAAAAATGAAATTAACATTGATAAAAATTAAAAATAATAGCATTAAAATTAATATTATTAAAATTAATATTATTAAAATAATAGTAATGAAATAAATATTAATAAAATTAATATTAAAATTAAAATTGAAAATAAAATTAAAATTAAAAATTAATATTAAAATTTATATTATGATAATTAATATTATTGGAATTAAAATTATTGAAATTAAAATTGATATTAAAATTAATATCAACATTAAAATAAAATTGATTTTAAGATTAGAATTAAAATAGAATTTGAAATTAATACTAAAATTCATATTACTGCAATTAATATTATTAAAATCAAAATTATTGAAAAAAAATATATTGATATTAATATCAACATTAATCTAATTATTAAAATTAAAATTGAAATTAAAACTAAAATTATAATTAAAAGGAGAATTAATATTGAACTTAAAATTAAGAATAATGTTAGAAATAAAACATATATTATGAAAATTAATATTATTAAGATTAATATTAAAATTGAAATTGAAATTAAAATAAAAATACAAATTCGAATAAATATTAGAATTAATATTATTACAAATGTTATTATTAAAATTAAAATTATAAAAATTAGAATAATTAATATTAAAATTATCAAAATTTAAATTATTATTATTAAAATTAATATTATTAAAATTAAAATTAAAATTAAGATAAAAATTAAAATGATTATTAATATTAAAATTATTATTATTAAAATTGATATAATAAACATTCATATTATTATAACTAGTATTAATAAAATTAAAATTAAATTTCAATTAATAATCATAATTGGAACTAAATCTAAAATAAAAATAAAAACTAATATCAAAACTAAAATTAAAATTGATATTCTTAAAATTAATATTATTAAAATTAATAGTACTAAAATGGAAATTAAAATGGAAATTTTAATCGAAATTATAATTAAAATTAAATTTAAAATGAAAATTAAAATTAAAACTGAAATTAAAATTTTTAATAATGTTAAAATTATCTTAATTATAATTAATATTAAAATCAATAATAATAATAATAATAATAATAATAATAATAATAATAATAATAATAATAATAATAATAATAATATCAACATTAATATCAATATTAAAATTAAAATCAAAATTAAAATGAGAATCCAAATTAAAATTAAATTCAATATTATTAAAATAAAACTAAAATATAAATTTAAATTTAAATTTAAAATTAATATTATTAAAAGTAATATTATTAAAATTCATATTATTAATACTAATATAATTCTAATTGATATTATCAAAATTAATATTATTAGTATTAAAATTAAAATCAATATTGAAATAAATATTATTAAAATAAATTTTAATATTGATGTTATAATTCATATTATAAAAACTAATAAAATTGAAATTAATATTACCAAAATTATTATTGAAATAAAAATTGATATTACCAAAATTAATATTGAAATTAAAATTAAAAATAGAATTAAAATTTAAATTAAGATTAATATTAATATATAAATGAGGATTAAAATAAATATTGTTACAATTAATATCATTATAATTGGAATTATTGGAATTAATATTATTAAAATTAAAATCATTATTAAAATCAATATTAAGATTAATATTACAATTAAAATTAGAATTAAAATCATAATTAAAATTAAAATTAAAATTCATACTAACATTAAAATTAATATTATTAGAAACAATATTATTGATATTAATATTATTAAAATTAATATAATAAAAAATAAAAATAAATTAACATTATAATTAATATTAAAATTATTATGAATAAAATCAATATTATGAAAAATAAAATTAGAATTAAAATCAAAATTTAATATTGAAATTGAAATTAATATTAATATCAATATTTGTATTAATATTGAAATTAAGAATAATATTAAAATTAAAATTAAAATTACTAATAAAGTTGAGATTGAAATTAATATTAATATTAAAATTATTATTAATAAAATTAAAAGTAGAACTAAAATTAAATCGAAATTAAAATTAATATTGATAATAATATCAACATCAAAATTATAATTTTAATTGAAATTAAAATTTAAATCAAAATTAATACCAAAGTTAAAATTAGAATCAATATTAAAATTAATAATATTAAAATGTTTATATTAAATATCAATAGTGTTAAAATTATTATTATTAAAATTCAAATTAAAATTATAATTATTATTAAAATCAATATTAATATTAATTCTAATAATAATAGTAATATTGATATTAATATCAATATTAATGTTAATACTATTAAAATTGGAATTAAGATTAAAATTGAAATTAATATTGAAATGGAAATTGATATTAAAGTTGAAATTACAATCAATATTAAAATTATTATTCAAAATAATATTATTTAAATTATTATTATTGAAAAAATATGATTAAAATTAATATTATAAAAATTGATAATATCAAAATTAATATTGGTAAAACTAATATTATGAAAATGAATATTATTGAAATTATTATTATTAAAGTTAAGATTAAAATTATTATTAACATTATTAAAATCCATATTAATATTAATATTAGTATTTATATTTATATTAGTATTTATATTAATACTATTACAAATACTATTAAAATTGAAATGAAAGGTAAAATAAAAATAAAAATGATTACTATCAAAGTTAATATTATTAACATCAATATTATTAAAATATAAATTAAAAGGAAAATTAGAATTAATGTTAATAATATTATCGATATACATATTAATATCAAAATTGAAATTAAAATCAAAATAAAAATAAAAATTCAAATTCAAATTCATATTAAAATTAATTTTGAAGTTAGAATTAAAATCATAATTAAAATTAATATTAAATATATCATTATTAAAATAAATTTTATCAATATTAATATTATTAATAATAATATTATAAAAATTAATATCATTTAATACTAATATTATAAAAACTCAAATTAAGATTAATATTGAAAGTAAAATTAATATTAAAGTTAAAATTAAAATTAAAATTGAAATTAATATTAAAACTAATATTGTTGAAACTAATATTATTATTATTATTAATATTAAACTTAATATCCAAATTATTAATATTAATATTAATATTAATATTAATATTAACATTAATATTAATATTAATATTAATATTAATATTAATATTAGTATTAATATTAATATTAATATTAATATTAATTTCAATATAAATACTATTAATATTAAAATTAAATTTAATAAAATCAAAATTAAAATTAAAATTAAAATTAAAATTTATAATAAAGTTAACATTATCATAATTGTTATGATTAAAATTAAAATTATTGTAAATTATAATTATTAAAATTAAAACTATTGAAAATTACAATTATTGAAATTAAAATTATTGAAATTAATTCTATCAAAATAATATTATTGAAATTAATATCATGATAATTGTAACTATTAAAATAATGATTAAAATTAATATTGAAATTAGATAAAACTAAAATCAAAATTAAAATTGAAATTACAAATATTATTAAAATTAATATCAAAATTAATAAAAGAATTAATATTATCAAAATTAAAATCAAAATTAGTATATTTAAGCTTATCATTAAAACTGTATTTAAAATTATAATTATAATTATGTATGAAATTAAAGTCAAAAGTAAAATTAAGATTAGAATTAAAATTAAAAGTAATATTACAATTTATATCATTAAAATTAAAATTATTAGAATTAAAATTGTTTTAAAAAAATTTATATTATTTTTAAAATCAATATTAATGTTCAAATTTAAATCAAAATTAGAATTAAAATTAAAAGCAAAGTTAGAATTATTATTAATATTAAAATTAATATTATTAAAATCAATATTGTTAAAATTATTATTATTAAAATTAATACAATTAAATTGATATTGAAATTAAAATCAAAATAAAAATTTAAATCAAAATTAAATTTAAAATTAAAATTCATATAAATATTAATATTAATATTAACATTATTATCAACATTAATATTAATGTTGAAATTAAAATTGAAATTAAAATTAAAATTAATATTAATACTATGATTAAGATTAATATTATTAGAATTAATATTACTAAAATTACTATTATTAAAACAATATCATTAAAATGAATATTATTAAAATTAGTATTAAAATTAAAATTAAAATTGATATTAAAATTTCAATTGAAATTGATATTAGATTTAATACTATTACAACTGATAATATTGGAATTTAATTTGTTAAAACTAAAATTGTTAAAATTAGAATTAATATAAAAATTAGAATAAAAATTAGAATTAAAATTAAAATTAGTATTAATACCAGAAATTAAATTATTAGAATTAACATTATCGAAAGTAATGTTATTAAAATCAATATAATACACATTAATATAATTGAAATTAATATTATTGAAATTGAAATTAATATTGATACTAAAAACAATATTAATATTAATATTAATATGATCATTAGAATTAGTATAAATATTAAAATTCAGATTAGAATTGAAATTAAAATTAAATTAATATTAAAATTGCTGTTAATATTATCCAAATTAATATTATTCAAATTAATATTAATAAAATTAATATTATTGAGGTTGATGTTAATAAAATTAATATTATTAAAATTAATATTATTAAAACTAATATCATTATGATAAATATTATTAAAATTAAAATTAAAAGTAAAAGTAAAATTTAAATCATAATTAAAATTAAATTTAAAATTAAAATTCATTTTATTAGGATTAATATTATTAAAATCAAAATTAAAATAATGATAATATTAATATTAATAATAAAATTAATTTAAAATGATATTTAAAATTAAAATTAATATCAAAGTTGAAATAAAAATAAAAATAAAAATTAATATTAAAATTAAAATTATTAAAACTAATATTATTAAAATGGTGATTATTAAAATCAATATTGAAAAATTAAAATTAAAATTAATATTGAAATTAAAATTAAGATGATTAAAATTAATACTAATATTAATATCATTATCAATATTAATATTTTTAATAATATTAATATTAATATTCATATTCATATTAATATTAATATTTATATTATTATTAATATTAATATTAATATAAATATTAATGTTAATATTAATACTATTAAAGTTAAAGGTAAAATTGGAATTATAATTAATATTAAAGTTAAAATAGAAATCAAAATTGATATTAAAATTAATATTATTAAAATTAATATTATTGAGATTAATATTATTAAAATTAATATTATAAAAATTATCAGTATTAAAACTATTATTAGTAAAACTAATATTTTCAAAACTAATGTTATTCAAATTAATATTGAAATTATATTAACTTTAATAAAATTAATATTAATAATAATATTAATATTATTATAATTACTATTAAAATTAAATTAAAATTAATATTAAAATTAAAACCAAATTTCAAACTAAAATGAAAATCAAAATTGATAATAAAATTAATATTATTACAACTAATATTATTGAAATTAATATTATTAATATTAAGATTATTAGAAATAAAATTATTTAAATTAATATCATTAAAATTAAAATTAATATCATCATAATTAATATTAGAATTAACGTTATTAGAATTTTTATTATTAAAATCAAGATTAAAATCAAAATTGAAATTAAAATTTAAATTAAAAATAAAATTATTATTATTATAATTGTTATTATTAAATTAAAATTAAAATCAAAATTAATATAATTGAAATTAATATTATTAAAATTAATATTATCAAAATCAATATCAGAAATAATGATTGAACCTAATTAAAATGAAAATCATAATTGAAACCAATTAAAATTAAAATTAAAATTGAAATTAACATTAAAATTAAAACTAAAATTAATATTATTGAAATTATTATTAAAATTTATATTATTAAAATTAAAATTAAAATTAAAATTATATTTAAAATTAAAATTGAAACTAAAATTAACATTAAAATTAATTCGGATAATATTAATATCAATAATAATATTAAAATTAAAATTAAAATTGAAATAGAAATTAATATTGATGTTAAAATTATTATTATTAGAATTCAAATTGTTAAAATTATTATTATTATAATTGATATTAATATTAATATCATCAAAATTAGAATTAAAATTCAAATTAAAACTAATAATGATATTTTAATAGAGATTAATAGGAATAAAATAAAAATTATTAAAAGTAATATTGATAAAATAATATTATTAAAATAAATAATATTATAATTAATATCGAAATCAAAATTATAATCAAAATTCAAATCAAAATTAATATTAAAAAAACATTAAAACAAAATTAATATTAAAATTAATATTATTATAATTAATATTATTTGAATGAAAAATATTAAAATTAAAATTATTTAAGTTAAAATGTATATTGAAATAAATATTATTATCAAAATTAAAATTAGAATTTAAATTGAATTTCAAATTAAAATTCTAATTGAAATTAATACTGATATTACCAAAATTAAAATTATTATTATTAATATTAATATATTAAAATTAATATTATTAAAATCAATGTTATTATAATTAATATCATTATAATTATAATTAAAATTTGAACTATTATTAATATTAATACTAATATTAATATTAATATTAATATTAATAATTAAATTGATATTAATATTAAAATTTAAATTAAGATTAAAATTAAAATTGAAATAAAAATTCATATTAAAATTATTACTAATATTATTATTAATATTAATATTAATATTAATATTTATATCGATATTAATATTAATATCAATATTGATATTAAAATTAATAATATTATTAATATTATAAAAATTGAAATTAAAATTAAAATTAAAATGGAAATTAAAACTTTAATAAAATTAATATTAATAAAATTAATATCATTGGGATTGATAATATTAATATTAATCACATCGAAATTATTAATCAAATTAACATTGTAATAAGAATTAAAATTAAATTCTAATTAAAATTAAAATTATTATTAAACTTAATATTATTACAATTAATATTTTTAAAATCGAAATTATTGAAATTAAAATGATCAAAATTAAAATTATTAAAATTGAAATTAATTATATTAAGATTAAAATTATAATTAAAATTCATATCATTATTGAAATTAGTATGATTAGAATTAATGTTATTAAAATTATTATTGAAAATATTATTATCATTAAAATTAAAATTAATAGAAATTGAAATTAAAATTGAAATTAAAAATTAAAATCAAAATTAGAATTAAAATTATTAAAAATCAATATTAAAATTAGAATTAAAATTAATATTATTAAAATTAAAATAAAAATTAAAATTATAATTGAAATTAAAATTAAAATTATTAAAAATAAAGTTAATATTAAAATCAATATTGATATTAATATTAATATTATTGATATTATAATAAAATAAAAACTAAAATTAAAATCAAAATTGAAATTATCATTAATATCAATATTAATATTAAAATTATTATTATTATTAATATTATAATCAAAATTGAAATTAAAATTAAGATTAAAATGGAAATTAAAACTAATAATAAAATTAATATTAATAGAATTAATATCATTGGGATTAATATTATTAATATTAATCATATTAAAATTAATAATCAAAATAATTTTGTAATAAGAATTAAAATTAATATTAGAATTAAAATTGAAATCATTATTAAAATTATTATTATTACAATTAATATTATTAAAATCGAAATTATTAAAATTAAAGTTATTAAAATTCAAATTATTAAAATTTAAATTAATTATATTAAAATTAAAATTATAATTGAAATTCATATCATTATTGAAATTGGTATTATTAGAATTAATGTTATTGAAATTATTATTAAAATTATTATCATAAAAATTAAAATTAATAAAAATTGAAATTAAAATTAAAATTAAAAACTGAAATCAAAATTAGAATTAAAATTAATAAAAACCAATATCAAAATTAAAATTAAAATTAATATTATTAGAATAAAAATAAAAATTATAATTATGAATAAAATTAAAATTAAAATTATTAAAAATAAAGTTAATATTAAAATCACTATTAATATTAATATTAATATTATTGATATTAAAGTAAAATCAAAATCAAAATTAAAATCAAAATTTAAATTATTAATAAAATCAATATTAATATTAAGATTAATATTAAAATTAATATTAATATTGATATTAATATCAAAATTAATATTATTAAAATTAATATTATTTAAATTAATATCAATATTATCATATATATATATATATATATATATATATATATATATTGATATTATTAATATTAAAATTAAATTTTGAATTAGAATTAAAATCAAAATTATTATCAAAATTATTATTAAAATTTGAATTAAAATTAATATTAAAATTAATATTAAAATTAAAAATATTAAAATCAATATTATAAAAATTATTATTGAAATATTAAAAATAAATCAGAAGCAAAATAAAATTAATATTAAAATTAAAATTAAGATTAATTTATATTATTGAAATTAATATTAAAATTAAAAATATTAAAACTAATATTATTAAAATTAAAGTTCTTAATAGATTTTGATATCAATGATGATATTAAAATCAAAATTAAAATCAAAATTAAAATTAAAATTAATATTGTGGAAATGAATATTATTAAAATTGAAAATAATATCAAAATTAAAATCAAAATTAAAATT
>NC_090758.1:29056198-29063698 GCF_036898095.1 Palaemon carinicauda | reverse complement strand
GCTTAGTATTATTTGGCGAAGTATTCGCCATTCTGGCCTACGCTAGGCCATGTAGCCTAGTCGTTTGGTCCTAGTACTTAATGCATGATTATGGTTTTTCCGAGTGTAATTAAAATTTTATTGAAGCTTTAGGCTATATTTTATACATTTAGACTGTGTGGAATATTTCCAAGATTGTATACGTGAGAGTTTCGGTGAATTAGGTAATCGATTCTCTTGGTGCCTAGGCTAATTGCTTATGGAGCCTTAGTATACTTTATCATACTCCCCGGTTGCTTTCTTTTCTTCGGAGAAGGTATGCAATCCCTTTCCCTCTGTTTAAGCCTTGGGCTTATCCCTAAGTGGTTTTTTCCGAATTTATTTTCGATAAAACTATACTAGGGTGTTACTGTACCTTCCTGTTCCTGCTGAGTCTGGTTCAAAGAGGGACAGAACAACAGAGTTTTTAGTCTGAGTCCGTGTTGTTTGGCTTGGGGCAGAGTCTCCCTCGCTGACCTAACACTTACAAAGGGAGCTGAGCTCCCTTAGGTCACTGTCGAAGGTTTCTGTAGTTATGATTCCTTCTTGTGTGATCGACCAGACTAAGTCCTGTTGCTGTTCTCGGGGAGGATAAATCTTCCCTTGGGAGTTGCAACGCCTTCCTTGCTTTGGTGCTCTGGAAGCTGGCAGGTATTATACTACTGCGCTGGCCCTTTCCCTTAGATCTCCCTTAGGCTAAGACAGAGTTCTTGGCTGTGGGTGATCTGTCACTAAAGCAAGGTTGGCAGGACCCTCTTGTCCCTTCCCCCCTCTATCTCCGTAATGGCCTAGCCATTACTGTACTGTACCTTGCCGGCCGGCAGAGCTGGCCGGCAGGGGTATTACTGTACCATATGTCATTCTACTTCTGGACCTAGTATAGGTTGGGATATGGATTGACTAAGCCCATTGCCGGCCGGCAGAGACGCTGGACGGCAAGGGTCTTATGTTTTCGAGTGCTGCCCGGACCTCTCTTGGTCCCTCATCCATGCCTGCCGGCAGAGCCGGACGGCATTGGTCAAGGAAGCCTGAATTAAGTTTCTCCCCTTCCTTATATGCACTCTTTCGGTTGCCGGGCTTGGGGGGTTGTGTACACTCTTATCCCGGCATCCATTCTATTTTCTTCTAGTGCTGTACCTGTCCCGGCAGCCGGCCTATGAGGCCGGCTGCCGGCCTGTGAGGCCGGCAGCCGGGCAGGGGTAGTCTTCTGGTTCTTTTGCTGCCGGCTGGCATCGGTCTTGTACCTTTGCCGGCCGGCTTATGTCAGTCCTTGTCTGCCGGTCACCAAGAGTGTGGCCGGCAGCTGGGTACTACCTTGTGTAGTTGCTGGCCGGCAATCATTGCCGGCCAACACTGGCTGTTACTGGCCGGCAGCTGCTGCCGCCGGCACAGGCATTTGAACCAGAGGGCTGCCGCCCTATAGCTGTTAAGTAGTATACTTTAAAGCTAATTGTGGTGTGTGCCGGCCGGCAAAGGCAGGCCGGCACACATCCTCCTATACTGTACTAGTATTCTTCTGTATAGCATATACAGTAAGAAGAAAACTATAGTAAAAGTTTAGGTACAGCACTGTATCTTCTAACACTATTGTGTTTTCTTACACAGCCCTTTGCTGTTGCCCTCAGACAGGAAGCAGAGTTCTTCCCCGTCTATTATCCAGGATTTTTAAAAATCATTGCCTAGGTGTGAGCTCCACCTGTTTCCTCTGGAAACCTTGCATTGGTTACTCTAGTAGAGATAAACCATTTTTGATTTTATTATCCGGAAGGCTGCAACAATGGGTTGTGAGGGAAACACAAGTGTGTGTCTTTCATTTATGAATTGTTATGCTATAATATGCATATCCAGTGATACATAGTTCACTTGATACTCATGGAAATTTCTTCTCTTTACAGGAGGACCCTCCGAAGTGCGGAAATGTTTTCTGCAATGTCCGCAGCAAAAACCTCTGCGGACATGAGTGTTGTAGGAGACACGCAGCATGCGCTGTCTCCAAGGATGATCTCCAGTATTGGGACCCTCAGGTATGTACTGTATGCACTAACCTGATTACTGAGGCTTTTGATTCCCCTAGAACGGCGGAATCAAGGGATATAGCTAGGGAAAAGCTTCGTACTTGGGTAAGGGGCTTCAAGAAGAACACCTCTGGCCCTTATCTTCCAAGTGAGAAGATGAGGGCGTATCTTTTTCCCCAGGCATCAGCTGAGGCAGTGATTCCCCAGCCTCAAGAGGAGATCCTTCAAGATCAAGTCCAGGTGGACGAGGAAGTCGCAGATGCGATGCAAGACATCCAGTTGTGTGACAGGATGTCTGACCTGGACGATCGTTTGGAAGAAGACCTCCTGGCAGAAGGTCAGGATCAAGTCCAAACCCCGGATGTTGTAGAGGATGAGGTCGACGAGGTGTCGGCTACTCCGGTTCAGATGCCGGAGCCTATCCCCTCAACATCGGCTGGCCTCCCAGTAGAACTGGGACAGGCCCTCTCTTCGATTGTTGGAATGATCCAACAAATGCAGAAGGAGAATCAGGAGAAGGCGGCTGCAATGGAACTGCGTATGCAGTCCCTGGCAGAATCACATGGGCCCCGGAAAAGGCTCAATGTGAAAGACCTTCCCATATGCTCAGATGCTAACCCATGGAGGTATGCTGAGCACATGCCGATGACGACTGGAAAGATCGTCATTTCGGATAAGCTGGGTTCAGTTCCCCTAGAGGAGGTAGAATTCTGGCCCAGCAAGGCATCATATCCGGACTGCTATGTCCGGCTGAGAAAAGAACCAGCTTCAAGGGAGGAGACAGAGCCGAAGGAGGTCATTGTTATGGACCACGCTAAGGCTCAAGCCCTACTTTCATCCTCGATGAAAGAGAGGGGCTTCTCGAATTCGAAGGTAGCTGCATTGAGCAAGAAGCTCCCTTCGTTTGTGTCCTCTCCTGATAGAGCCTTCCCCTTTTTACAGAAAGGGTTTACGGCTGTCCTAAAGGCAGTCGAGGCCGGCAAGCCTTGCCCCTCCCTGGAGGAGTGTAAACCCTTGTCGCTGGCTCTACCTATGGACCACAAAGACTGGAAGGATGTCCATCTAACATTCTCAGTGGGAAAGTTGGAGGCTGATATTGCCGGACGGCAATTCGGCGAGGACCTCCCCAAGCTGTCCGAATCTCTTTTACGAAGAGAGTTCGAGACAAAAGAAAGACTGGCTGCCTCAATGTCTCATCAGACTACTCTCGAGACGATGGCAAGTGACCCCAAGGTCCATGAAATGTTCATGGTAGTGGCTAAGTCTCACTTAGCCACAGTGACGAAGGACCTTTATAACTTCGTCAAGGCAAGGAGAGCTTGCAGGGAGTTCGTGTTCACCGGGGCTTCGGTGAGACACGAGCCAAGGAAGTTAATCGCCTCCAACATTTGGGGAAAAGACCTTTTCCCTACCGATGTGGTCAAAGAGGTTGTTGATAAGGCCGCCGTGGAGAATAGAAATCTTCTCCAGAAGTGGGGCCTGGCTATCAAAAGAAAATCTTCCCCGGATGAGGGTCCTCAACCAAAGAGGAAGAATATGAAGACTAGGCTACCATCTCGGCCAGCCAAGCCTTATAGACAGCAACAGCAACTGCAATTGCCTTTGCCTCCAGTGCCCCAGTTGGTGGCACAAACCCCGACTGCCTTTCAGTGGGTACCCCAGGCGGTGCCAGGTCAGTCAACCACATTCGCCCCAACGTTCGAAGGACAGTCTTCTTCCTTTCGTGCAAAACCTAGAGGAGCAGCCAGAGGCTCGTCTAGGCGCCCCTCAAGGGGAAGGGATTCAGAGGTGGTCGTGGTCAGGGAGGCAAGACCTCAGGACGGCAGTCCAAGTGAAATGATACCGGTAGGAGGGAGACTGATGAAATTTTGGGATCGCTGGACCTTCGATCCCTGGGCCCAAAGCCTACTCAAGAATGGACTGGGTTGGAGCTGGTACAGCACTCCACCCCCATGCCTTCGGTTTTTCCAACACTCCACCCCCATTTTGGAGGAGTACGTTCAAGAACTGTTGGAGAAAAATGTGATCCGAAAGGTGAAGTCCATCAAATTCCAAGGGAGGCTGTTTTGTGTTCCCAAGAAAGACTCGGAAAAGCTCAGAGTCATTCTGGACTTGTCACCACTCAACAAGTTCATAGTGAATTGCAAATTCAAGATGCTAACACTGCAACACATAAGGACCTTACTGCCCAAGAGGGCATACTCAGTCTCTATAGACTTGTCAGACGCCTATTGGCACATTCCAATCAGCCGTCGACTCTCCCCCTACCTAGGGTTCAGGCTACAACGAAAACTGTACGCCTTCAGAGCTATGCCATTCGGGCTAAACATAGCCCCAAAGATTTTCACGAAGCTTGCGAGCGCAGCTCTCAAACAATTACGCCTAAAGGGAATTCAGGTAGTAGCCTACCTGGACGACTGGCTGGTGTGGGCAGCATCCGAGACCGAATGCTTACAAGCTTCCAGTCAGGTGATCCAGTTCCTAGAGTACCTAGGCTTCAAGATCAACAAGAAAAAGTCTCGACTTTCTCCATCCCAAAAGTTCCAGTGGCTGGGAATCCACTGGGACCTTTTGTCACACAGTTTCTCCATCCCAATGAAGAAAAGGAAGGAGATAGCGGGCTCTGTCAAGAGACTTCTAGATTCCAAAAGGATATCAAGACGCGAACAGGAGAGGGTACTAGGCTCTCTCCAGTTTGCTTCAGTGACAGACCCAGTGCTAAGAGCACAGCTAAAGGATGCAACCGGAGTTTGGAGAAGGTATGCATCAAACGCGCGAAGAGACCTGAGAAGACCAGTGCCGCCTCGGCTACGTACTCTTCTCAGACCTTGGTCCCAAGCCAGACATCTAAAGAAGTCTGTTCTTCTTCAGCCACCTCCCCCGTCGTTGACGATTCACTCAGACGCCTCAAAGGAGGGATGGGGAGGTCACTCTCATCGGAAAAAAGTCCAGGGGACTTGGTCCAAGCTATTCAGGACCTTTCATATAAACTTTCTAGAAGCTATGGCAGTGCTCCTTACCTTAAAGAAAGTCTCCCCGCGTCACTCGATCCACATAAGATTGGTGACAGACAGCGAGGTGGTTGTGAGATGCTTGAATCGACAAGGGTCGAGGTCACCACCTCTCAACCAAGTGATGTTAGCCATTTTCCGATTGGCGGAAAAGAAGAAGTGGTACCTGTCGGCAGTTCACCTTCAAGGAGTCCGCAATGTGACAGCGGACGCTCTATCCAGGTTCACACCGATAGAGTCGGAATGGTCCTTAGACGCAGGATCATTTTCCTTCATTCTGAATCAAGTCCCAGAACTGCAAATAGACCTCTTTGCGACGAAAGACAACAAGAAGTTGCCCCTGTACGTGTCCCCGTACGAAGACCCCTTAGCGGAAGCAGTGGACGCAATGTCCCTCGACTGGAACAGATGGTCCAGGATTTATCTGTTCCCTCCTCACAACCTTCTGTTGAGGGTCCTCAACAAACTGAGATCCTTCAAGGGGGGTAGCGGCAATAGTGGCCCACAAGTGGGCGAACAGCATGTGGTTCCCCTTGGCGTTGGAACTACAGATGAAGTTCGTGCCGCTACCACATCCAGTTCTGACCCAGCGAGTCCAGAAGTCGACTGTCTGCGCTTCATTACAGAAAACCCAGACCCTGCAGCTCATGATTTTCTCGCCCTAGCGGTGAGAAAGCGCTTCGGGATTTCGAAAGCCAGCATAGACTTCCTAGAGGAATACAAGTGCAAATCGACTAGAAGGCAATATGAGTCATCTTGGAGAAAATGGGTGGCCTTTGTAAAGGCAAAGAATCCGCAGGAGATCTCAACAGATTTCTGCTTATCTTTCTTCATCCATCTCCATGGCCAAGGATTGGCAGCTAACACGATTTCAGTGTGTAAATCGGCTTTGATGAGACCCATTTTATTTGCCTTCCAGATCGACCTAGGTAACGAGATCTTTAATAAAGTTCCGAAAGCCTGCGCTAGGCTCAGACCTTCAGCACCTCCAAAGCCCATCTCATGGTCTTTAGACAAAGTTCTTCATTTCGCCTCCTTGTTGAGCAATGAAGAATGTGCGTTAAAGGATTTGACGCAAACAGTTATTTTCCTATTTGCACTCGCGTCCGGGGCCAGGGTTAGTGAGATCGTAGCCCTCTCGAGAGAGGCAGGTCGTGTTCAGTTCCTGGATGGGGGGGAGCTGAACCTGTTTCCGGATCCTACGTTTCTCGCCAAGAATGAGTTACCCACCAACAGGTGGGGTCCCTGGAGAATCTGTCCTCTGAAAGAAGATGCATCTCTATGTCCAGTAGAATGCCTAAAGGTCTATCTTCGTAGAACTTCAGACTTCAAGGGTAGTCAACTATTCAGGGGAGAAACATCAGGCTCAAATTTATCTCTGAATCAACTCAGAGCGAAAATGACATATTTTATTCGCAGAGCGGATCCTGACAGTACACCCGCAGGTCACGATCCGAGGAAAGTTGCCTCATCCCTAAATTTCTTAAATTGTATGGATTTTGAACATCTCCGTTCATACACGGGCTGGAAGTCTTCCAGGGTGTTCTTTCGCCACTATGCGAAGCAAGTAGAGAAACTTAAGAGATCTGTGGTAGCAGTGGGTCGTGTAGTTAACCCTACTGTTTAACTCTGCGAGGAACAGTGGTCTTAATTGGGACGATTAAGCCCAGGGTGAGTGTGTAGGTACATACTGTACTACAAACTAAATGAGGGCACCAAGTGCCCATATAGACTGTTCCTTCCTTCAAAGGTGAACCTTGCATAAGTTCAGACATGTGTGCCAAGCGTTTCTAACGCTAATGTGATTGATTTGTAATACAGATTTTTTATGACTTGATACCTTGGTATCTCATTAAAGTGGTGTTTAATGGTTTTTCTTTCAGATAAACAAGTTCTGTTTACTATCATACTTATGCTTAAAGTTTTGGGTTACCCTCTTTTATATAAATATATATATTTGTTGTTAACCTGTCTGTTTATTATCTGTCAATAAACTTGTTCTTGAGAACCTTGCGTCTCTTTCACCTGTGTCAATTTATTGGTATAATTGAGCATTTTAATTCTATGTATCTTATCTGGGATAATTCTGATAGAATTGTTCTGTTTTGCAAGCTATGTTGCATTGGTTTATGTAAGTCCCCTAATGGGAGGACTCCATCCCATAAAGGGACGAGGGCGGTTTTATTAGTTTCTTCCTATGCGGATATAAACCTTTGTCCAATACAAGTATTGTGCGGATGACTGGTCAATATATTGACGCAGTGGTTCTATACAAACTATGCTTTACTTAATATAGGGCGAGACCACTATATTAGCTTGCCTGGTATTCATACATAGATATATGTACTCTTCGAGACTTTCCAGAGTCTAGTAGGACTTCCCTGTAGGGGGCAGGAAGCTCTAACATAGTTTATAGTTAGTTGAAAAGATGTATAACGGTAACATCTTAGGTCTCT
>NC_090758.1:29040092-29045092 GCF_036898095.1 Palaemon carinicauda | reverse complement strand
CGATAGTTGAGGGACACCAGTCTCCTGACAACCTCTTCCAAAGACTGCCAGAGCACTGCTGAGTTTGGATTGAGACCTGCTGCCTTAACTGCCAAAATCCGTCTTGATATATTGATATATAATTATATATATAATGTAATGAAATATCTTACATTTAGTGCATAATAACTAAAAATTAAGCCATAAGTCTCACAATATTAGAATTAACCCTGAATGCATATACGCCTTTATGTACCGTATATGCACAAAATGCACACTATGCATATCTAAAAAAAAAGCTAGAGGGGATGAGTGAAAACGGATTTCAAAATGGAATTCAGCACCCTCAAAATAGGTAAAAGCGGATATCTTTGTGCTAGCCTCAATTTCTTTGTAAACCAGTGTAATATCCTAAATATCATTGGACAATTATTAGTGAATAAGGTTATTCGTCTGGCAATAAATCCACGAAGATGAGTTATTCGTTTGAACGTTTTCGTGAAATCAGGTGTTGTTTTATTTTTATCGAGAATTGAGAGGACTTTGGAGGTCACCGTCAGCGAAACAAGACAAGATTTCTGAGGAATTGATGAAACTGTCTTGCCAGCAATCTGGAGATAAGTTTCAAATGACTTAGAGGGAAGGAAGAAAAGTACAATCAACACGGGGATTGGTGGGTTCTGATAAGGGCACCAGCCGCCCGTTGAGATACTACCACTAGAGAGGTATTGGATCCTTTGACTGGCCAGACAGTATTGCATTGGACCCCTCTCTCTAGTCACGGCTTATTTTTTCTTTGCCTACACTTACACGGAATAGTCTGGCCTATTCTTTACATATTCTCGTCTTTCCTCATACATCTGACAACAATGAGATACTTAACACTTCTTCACCAAGGGGTTAATTACTGCACTGCAATTTGTTCAGTGTACTTTCCTCTTGGTAAGGGTAGAAGAGACTCTTTAGCTATGGTAAGCAGCTCTTCTAGGAGAAGGACACTCCTAAATTAAACCATTGTCCTCTAGTTTTGGGTAGTGCCATAGCCTCTGTACCATGGTCTTCCACTGTCTTGGGTTAGAGTTCTCTTGCTTGAGGGTACACTCGGGCACACTATTCTATCTTATTTTTTTTTCTTCCTCTTGTTTTTTTGAAATGGTGTGTTGGGCAGGCTTAAAAGAAGGGCCATGGATGCCTGGTGGTTTATCAAGAAGATGGCTTTTCCTTTTTCTGATTTTTTCTTCTCAAAACCATCCTTACTGTCCTCCCTTCAGTTGAAGTGGCTATCCTGGAGGGTATTTAGCCTTGCATGGTGTATCGGCTCCTCCATGTTGACCAGTTTTTCCGACTTTTTACTATAGTCTATGGATACCATCAATCACTTTTATTATTATTCTGTACATATTGTTTTTGTTTTAATTCTTGTTAATCTAGTTTTTAAGTATGATGTCTCTTTTTTATTTCTATTAATTCTTATGCTGTCTGGAGACATTGAGCGAGATCCGGGACCAGTACGTCCTAGATTTCGTCAATGTCGTCTTCTGTATTGCAATATTCGTGGTCTTCATGCTAATATCCGAGACCTTACAGTTGCGTCTAGACAGTATGATATTCTTTTGTGCTCAGAAACTTTGGTTTCTAATATGAGGCACTCATCTGAGCTCCTTATAACTGGTTTTAAGAAGCCAATAATGCTGAAATGTGATTCCATTCCTAGGGCCAGGGGAATGGCGGTGTATATTAGGACCGAGTACCCTGCCTCTCATAAGTCCTGCTATCAATGTGGATGTCATGAGATTCAGGTAATAAAAGTTTGTGGCAGGCATAACAACTTTTATTTGTGTTCAATCTACCGGAATCCAGACATGGATGATTCTATCTTCGATTGTCTTCTTACCATTATGGCTAAGATACAAGAAGATGATAGAAAGGCTTCGTTTGTCTTTGCTGGTGATTTTAATGCTCACCATAGGGAGTGGTTGAGTTCTATCTCTCCTACCGATCGCCATGGCTTAAGAGCTTTAGACTTTGCCTCGGAATCAGGCTGTGAGCAAATCATAAATGAAGCTACTCACAGGTCTGGTAATTGCTTGGACCTCGTATACACTGACTCCCCTGGCGTTATAACTAGTAAGGTTGGTTCTCCAGTCGGGACTTCTGATCATGCCATGATTTCATTATTAGTGAAGACTGAGCAGCCTGTCCCTGGTATATCATATTCTTGTAAAATTTATATGAAATCCCAAGCAGACTGGAATGGGATTTTGCATGATCTTTTGTGCTTGAATTGGTCACAATTATTTAATAGTGTAGATCCTGTTGTCCCTTTGAATGAGAATCTAGTCAACATAATTGATAGGCGTATCCCTTCTCGTGTGCTAAGGTACCGAGTGAAGGACAAACCGTGGTTCAATGATGATTGTAGACGTGCTTATTTGGAGAAGTAGGAGGCCTATCACCTTTGGAAGGGTAACAGATCAGATTTAACCTGGAACAACTATACTCAGCTTCGAGCTTTTGCTCAGAGAGTTTATGCCTCAACTGAAAAGGAGTACAATTTAATCATAAAAGAAACCCTCTCTGGTACAACTCAGGAACATAAATGGTGGTCTACCCTTAAATCTGCACTCTTTGATGTAGATGCAACAGTTCCTCCTTTACTTAAACCAGATGGCTCAGTCACTCACTGTCCAAAGGAAAAGGCAACCCTTTTGGCTGATGTTTTTGACAGTAAACAGAGTAATGAAAAACTTGAACTTCCTCATTCCTGTTTTCCTGAGGCTAAACTAACTAGTTTAGCTTTTCGATCTCGTGAGATTAAAGCTCTGTTGATGGACCTTGATGCTTATGGAGGTGTAGACCCTAATGGTATTTTTCCTTTGTTTTTTATAAAGACAGCAGATTTTTTAGCTCCAAAGTTATCTGTTATTTTACGCAAGTTAGCAAGAAGAGGAGCTTTTAGCACTTGTTGGAGAATTGGTAATGTTACTCCTCTATGTAAATGTGTTTGTGGTAGCTCAAGTCCCACTGATTACCGCCCAATTTCCATAACTCCCATATTATCTAAAGTTTTTGAACGTCTTCTGGCAAAACGTCTTAATAGGTTTGCTGAAGGTAATCATCTATTCCCTAGTTTGCAATTTGGTTTTCGGAAAGGCCTTGGAGCATGTGATGCCCTTCTTACAATCTCCAATGCAGTACAGAAATCCCTTGATTGTGGTCGGGAAGTTCGTATGATTGGCCTTGATTTTAGTGCTGCGTTTGACCGTATTAATCATGAGGCCCTTGTTTTCAAACTGAAACAGTTGGGAGTGGGTGGGTCGTTTCTTAGCATTATTATTGATTTTTTAAGTAGTAGATCTCAAAGAGTTGTTGTTGATGGGCACCATAGTGAGTATAGGAATGTGATATCCGGTGTTCCACAGGGTAGTGTTCTTGGCCCATTACTTTTCATACTATATACACATGACATGTGGTTTGGCCTAGAAAATAAGCTTGTTGCATATGCAGATGATGCTACTCTCTTTGCATCAATTCCATCCCCTGAATGTAGATCTGGGGTTGGTGAATCCCTTAATAGAGATTTAGCTAAAATTAGTGCATGGTGCAAATTATGGGGTATGAAGTTGAATCCTAACAAAACTCAAAGTATGATTGTAAGTAGGTCAAGGACGGTGGCTCCTCAACATCCGGATCTCAGTATTGATAATGTTTCTTTAAATTTGTATGACTCTTTCAAAATTTTAGGCGTGATTCTTGACAGCAAATTTACTTTTGAGAAACATATAAGGTCTGTGTCTTCTTCAATTGCACAAAAAATTGGCTTATTGAGAAAGTCTTTTAAGATATTCGGTGATCAATCTATTCCGAAGAAGTGTTTTAATTCTTTTATTCTACCTTGTTTTGAGTATTGTTCTCCTGTCTGGTCTTCAGCTGCTGATTCTCATCTTAATTTGTTGGACAGAAACTTACGGTCTATTAAATTTCTTATTCCTGATCTAGATATTAATCTCTGGCACCGTCGATCAATTAGTTCATTATGCATGTTGCATAAGATTTTTCATAACTCTGACCATCCTTTACATTCAGATCTCCCTGGACAATTCTATCCTGTTCGTAATACTAGGCAGGCAGTTAATTCTAATAGCCAGGCCTTCTCCATCATAAGACTCAATACTACGCAGTACTCTAGAAGTTTTATTCCAGCTGTTACCAAGTTGTGGAATGATCTTCCTAATCGGGTTGTTGAATCAGTAGAACTTCAAAAGTTCAAAGTTGGAGCAAATGCTTTTTTGTTGACCAGGCGGACATGAGTCTTTTTATAGTTTATATATGACATATTTGTTGTTGACGTTGTTAATAGTTTACATATGATATATCTCTTTTGACATTACTTTTTTTAGAATGATTTATTGTTAATTTGTTCTCTTCAGTTATTTATTTCCTTATTTCCTTTCCTCACTGGGCTATTTTTCCCTATTGGAGCCCCTGGGCTTATAGCATCTTGCTTTTCCAACCAGGGTTGTAGCTTGGATAGTAGTAATAATAATAATAATAATAAAGTGGGTTTCTGGTAAAAGGGGGTTAAGGGGATGGAGAGAGCTTGTATCACTGCAGACGTACACATGAGACTGACTTTTGTAAATAACATGTTCATCAAGTGTTAGTGAATTATATTGCTGTGCATTCGTGTGTTCGCTTAAGTGACTGAGTTAGGGACTGATGAGTAGATTAACAATTGAAATAGTAATGAATACAATAGTAACGAATAAAGAGTTGGATGAGTATGTGAATATATTCACATGATTACTGTCTTGAAATATTTTGAGAAATTATTCATAAAAAGCCAAATCTGATTTTTAAATTGATTTTTGTATTTAAGTAAAGGCATTACGGATTTATGACCACTATTTGGGGACACACTTTCAATTATATTTTCGATACTCTGTGCTAATACACTGCAATATTTGTGGTGGTGACGCTTCCAAAACCTTGGGCTAATTCTGTAAAGTGGCAAAATAAAA
>NC_090758.1:29017592-29025092 GCF_036898095.1 Palaemon carinicauda | reverse complement strand
TAATAATAATAATAATAATAATAATAATAATAATAATAATAATAATAATAATAATAATAATAATAGTAATAGTTACCATTACTCTTATACTTTTGCTATGTGATGTTTAATAATAAATACCTTTTTATTCCTTCACACAATATCCACTATCATACATTTTTCTTGCGTCTTCTTCAAGGTAAACTTTTTTTCAGTAGTTTATTGAATAAACAATTGAAACCCGTCTTGAGATCATATTGAATATAAACATAGTATATGTATATATCATGATGAAATAAGCATTATTAGTAGTAATTCATCATGATATTTACAAGTGAATCCTTTTGCCAATAATTGTATCAAGATATAATGCGACACTTTGTACAAACCCTTCAAATATTTAATAAAGAAGTAAAGTAAGTTGAAAATTCCTTAAACAAAGTAATGGACGTTTCACTAATTACGAAAACTGTCCTTGCATAATGTAGTGGAAGAGAGAGAGAAGAGAGAGATGAGAGAGAGATGAGAGAGAGAGAGAGAGAGAGGAGGAGAGAGAGAGAGAGAGAGAGAGAGAGAGAGAGAGAGAGAGAGAGAGAGAGAGAGAGAGAGAGCAGTGCTCAGGGTTAAGACAGACCTCTACGTCATCAGGTTTCAAAGCAATGACGTTAAAGGCTATTTGAAAAAATTTATCTTGAGCACCAACAGATGTCAACACGCACACTAACTTTTTCGGGGAATATACCATTTTGCGAGATAGGGGAGGAAGGCTGGCCATTTTTCCTGTATATGACTATTCTTACTTTATTTCCTCATCCAATTATGATCATAATAATACATAGTTATATTAATCATGTAAATGCATTACGTCCTTAATAATTGTAGTGCACTATACCTTCTACCGTGAGTGAGAAGTGTGTCATCCAGTTGGGACGACATTGCCTTTCCACGAATTTTTCATCAGAGAGCACTTTCTGAGAAACAGGAATTTAACGTTGATTGGGGGACTAAGGAGAAGCTTGGGGCTAGTGGAGGAAGAAACATTCACGACAAGCAGTTAGAGCAGATTCGCGAGAGTTTTTCTTCTTAATAATTACCGTGATTTTCTGAAAAGTTATGTAAATATTTGTATAGTTATTGTTATAAGGAATCTTTATATCATTTGATAGATATACTCAAAACCATCAGCTTTGAGTTATATGATTAAACACGTTACTTGCTGTATTTCAGTGTAAAATTGGGATTTGATTATAACAACATTATGATGAGGAATGTGATTATGAAAAGACAATTGTTATTGGTACCTACATAGAAATTCTAGAGTGAGAAACACATTTATTTTTTTTAAATAAACAAAAGCCATTATCCCTAAACCTCTTGCAAAGAGTTCTCTAAGTTATATATTTAATCATATTTAGTTATTCCTTATAATATTTTAGTATTTATGATCTAAATAACCTGACAATCTCAAATGAACCGTGAGACGAATAACGAAATTCAAATAAAAGTCTCTTCTTAAATTGATTCTGTCTGATGGATTTGGGAATTCCAAAGACTGGAATAATTAATTGTTTTATAAAAATAGATCAAGACTCCTTACTACAAATTCACTTCTTCTCTATTAATGAATAACGTCAATAAATAGTCCTTTAGTAAAAAGGGTCTCCTCTCTCTCTCTCTCCTCTCTCTCTCTCTCTCTCTCTCTCTCTCTCTCTCTCTCTCTCTCTCTCTCTCTCTCTCTCTCTCTCTCTCTCTAGTTAGGAATTTTGTTGCCTATTGGTAATGTATCTAGCTTTTTATCGTTGAACTGTGGATCAAGTCTGGCTAAGAATCAGTTAGTTCGTTTAGTGTCTGTAACCTCACCATCCATATGAGCTAAATATGATGGTTTATGGGACTATATTAATACCTAGTGAGTCATCAACAGCCATCACCTGGTTCTGTAACCCGGTTTGATATTTGTTTAATTTTTATCAAGTAACGTAAATTTTGTTCATTTGTGGTAATGTTGATGTTCGCTCTTTAACGTAACTCTGATGATTTTTGTTTGTGTACTTTAAATATTAAATATATGTCAAACTTTTTAATTGAGTCTTTGTGAACCCGTGTGGCATCGCACCCAACAGAATTGGTGCAGGAAATACAGTTTGAATCAAAGGTAAACGGCAAAGGTCTTTTGCATGAGTTTGTTTCTCAGTTCTGTGACTTGGCCTCGTGCAAAACTGGTGCCGAGGGTTTGCAGTTTAAGGAAAGTAATCATATGTGGTTGTAAATTCCCCAGTATTTCACCACAATTTCTGGTCCTTCGAACGAATCGGATGCCATAACGTTTCACAAAGAATTTTTTGGGATGTTAAAGATAAATGCGATAAAGTTCACGTGGTTGATGGTCGGCGTCAAAGTCATTCTAGTATAGCTGGCACGTGTCCAAAGTTATTTGGTGAGCAGGGTAAGGTATTGAATTACTTGGAGTGTTTTACCAAGTAATCTGTTTTATGGAACATTATTTGTTCGTTAATTACTGTGTGAAGAAATTTTGTTAAATTTCGTTGCCATTTTTTGAACTTAGGTTTCGTGAAAAGATGTATTTTTAGAGCACGTGGTCAAATTGTCTAGCATTTAGTGCATGTTATATTTGAATCGGAGTTAGATAATTTGCCATATATTTTCTGATATTTGTTCAAGTTTGTTATTGATTCATTAACGAGATAATGGAGTCCAAGATTAAGGTAGTTATTGAAGGGGAAATTATTTCCTTACAAGATTTGCTCAATGAGTCAGGTAGCTGCATTGGTAATATTGATACACTAAAATCGACTCTTGTAATGTATGAACGTTGTCTTACTGAGGGACTACGACGTTTTGAAGATTGTTGGTCACAGAATGTGACGATTATTTTACAGGACAGTGAATATGACAAGTTATGTAGAAGTTATAGAGCAATAACTAGATGTGTTAGGAAAGCTATTGCTGCTACTCAGCAAACTATGAGTGAGATTGACGCTAGAGATAGAAATCAACGGCCTGTTTTGCCTCCTCCTTCGGCTCCCGTTAATCCTTTCCCTCCCCCTAAACTCCCAGAAATTAAGATACCTGAATTTAGCGGTGGGGAAGAACAATGGCTTGCATTTTGGGATATATTCAACAGTTTGGTTCACGATCGTAGGGATATTTCCAATGTAATTAAGTTTTCTATACTCAGAGCTAGTTTAAGGGACAACGCCTTCAAAGTCATAGAAGGATTGCCTGTCACTAATGCCAATTATTCAGTAGCTATTCAGACCCTTAAGGAGAAGTATGATAATAAGGAAAACTTGAAACGTAGACTCATGTCCAAATTAACACATTTAGTCCCTCCCAGTCATTCAATAGAGCATTTGAACACTTTTAAAATGGATTATGAAAAAAATATTTTACAGATGAAAACATTGAATTTGGATGTAGAAGCCTTTAACACCATTTTCTCTAGTATAATATGCGAGAAATTATTACCTGAAACGCGTAAGGCTATAGCTGATAAACATAGTAGTATGTCTCTTGATTTAGAGCAAATTTCCTCAGGTTTGAAATATGTTTATGAATTGATGGAATTTTGTCACGAAGGTGAGAATTCTAATAAAAGAAAACGGGATCAGGGCAACTATTCTAAAGTAATTCCCTCATATGTGCCTAACATGCAGAGAGCACAACCAAGTAACAGTAAACCTAATAACAGTAGTCCTTACAATAGTTGTGTGTTTTTCTCATTGAACCATGCTTCTTGCGATTGTAAGACTTTCAAAACAGTTGATAGTAGAAGAGACAGAGTTAAATGTTTAAGATTGTGTTTTGCTTGCCTCAAAGGAGGTCATTTATTCTCTGAATGTAGGAATAAGCCTAAATGTAATATATGTGATGGTCCTCATTACCCGATGATTTGTAAGAAAACGGAAAACCCTGTAAATCCTGCTTCACCAAAGTTGAGTGTAAATAGTACTAATGTTAGTAAATCAAATGATAACTTTGGGTGTCTTAATAAGGATCCCAAAGGTGCTGTTAGTCAATCAAATGTTAATGGGAATTCTCATAAGGATCCCAAAGGTGCTGTTAGTAAAGGTGATTCCCCCGTAGTTATGACTTCTTCTTTGGGAATTGATCATTCTCAGAATAATAAGATTTCTGTTTCGACTGCTCTTCCTACTGCTAGCGTAATTGTTTCAGGCAATGGACATCGTTCCTTTGAGAGAGCACTCTTTGATTCTGGTGGCAGAGAACGTTTATTGCAACGGAATTAGCCCATAAGCTTAATCTATCGTCTATAGCAACGGTAGCCTTAAAGGTAAAACCATTTGGCAGTGATGCCATGGAAGTTGATTGTGATATAGTAAGAGTTGGGGTGAGACTAGGTAAAATTCGTACTGTCATTAATGCCATTGCATTCGATAGAGTTAATTCCAGAATTTATTCTCCAGGATTATGTAAGTCAGCTGCGTTCTTGACGAGTAAAGGCATAAAATTAGCAGATAATGATTTAAATTCAGATGAAGTAAATTAGTCATTGGGGCTGATTATTATGGAAAATTTATTCAGAACAGTCAAATTTGCTCAGGAATACAGATATTGAATAGTTCTGGTGGTGCACTAATTTTTGGACCCCTTCCTAGTTGGTCTTATGACGACGTAGAATCTAATGAGATTACTACATCAAATGTATGTTGTCCCAGAATAGAAGTTGAGGAAATTCCTATTAATTCTTGTTGTGAAGTTAGAAGATTATGGGATTTAGAAAGTGTTGGTATTCGTCAATCTGAAATTAGTCCTGAAGAAAGAGAATCAGTTAAGTGTTTTAAGGATAAAGTTAAAAGGGTTGACAATAAATATGAAGTGTCCTTACCATTTAAAGACGAAAGTAGACCGCCTGTTAACTATAGAATAGCCATTGGTCAATTAAATTCCTTGTTACATAGATTTCAATCTGACCCGTCCTTGTATGCTAAATATGATAAGATTATCAAGGATTACGTTCAGTATGGGTTTATAGAATTAATTCCTGCAGGTTCCCCTATTATCGGGCATTATTTACCCCATCATGCTGTATTGAAGGATTCCGAAACTACTCCCATTCGAATAGTTTTTAATGCTTCTTCAAAGACTAAGGGAGAACTTTCCTTAAATGATTATTTATTAACTGGTCCCTCATTAACTACTAAACTTTTCGATGCCCTGTTAAGTTTCCGTACAAACCCAGTAGCTGTGATTTCAGATATCAGTAAAGCCTTTTTAAGGATAGGCATTTCACCTGATTGTCGTGATTATCGCAGATTTATATGGATAACTGATCCCTCAGATTTGAAGTCAACTGTAACTTACAGGTTTTGTGTAGTTTGTTTTGGAGCTACGTGCTCACCCTTTCTCTTGCAGCAAACCCTATTGCATCACTTATCTTTACATGATAATCCTCTTGCATCATCTCTGATGAAGAATTTCTATGTAGATAATTTTAGTAAAACTTACAAGGATGTGTCAGTCTTGATGGATGAGTATCCAGTAATAAGTGAGCTTCTTGAAGACGCTAATATGCCTCTACAAGAATGGGTCAGTAATAAATCAGAGTTCAACAGAACCATAGACGTTAGCAAAGAAAGAGTAAACGTTTTGGGTTTAGAGTGGTATCTAGCACAAGATGAGATGTCACTAAAGGAAGTAAATTGTGAGCATAAAGGACCTTTAACCAAACGAAAGGTTTTATCAGTAGTAGCTCGGATGTTTGATCCTCTAGGATTATTGTCAACAATACAGGTGAGAGGTAAATATTTTCTGAAATGTTTGTGGAGTAACAACGGGTGGGATGACCCTTTGCCGGAATCATTATGTTCAAGGTTTGAAGAAATTTGTGAGTATTTTAGAAATGTAGAAAGTTTAAGGTTTCCTAGGTTTGTTGTACATCCTGAATGTTCCCACTTACATGTATTTTGTGATGCCTCTAACAAGGCATATGGAGCTTCTGCCTATGTGACTGATTCCAAGAGAAGTGTAAGCAATTTACTGGTCAGTAAGTGTAAAGTGGCACCAAACCCTAAACAGACTATTCCGCGTTTGGAATTGACCGCCTTGTCCTTGGGTGCGAGACTTGCTGGAAGATTAATGCAGAATGAGGATTTAAGATTGAGTTCTTGCACTCTCTAGAGTGACTCCATGGTTTCTATTTGTTGGGTGAAGAACAATATTAGTAAAATTCCCTATGTACGAAACAGAGTCACTGAAATTAATGAGTTCAAATTTCCCCAACGGTATACCCCTTCTAAGGATAATCCAGCTGATATTCTATCCAGAGGTAGTAATAGTAAAGATTTATCGCAAAATTCCTTGTGGTGGAATGGTCCAAAATGGCTTTTAACTGGCGATTACCCCCAATTTTTAGCTACCGAAACTGTGCATGTTAATGAAATTCTCTCAGAACCTAAGTTTGTACAACCTCCAGCCCCATTAATTGACATCCCACATTACAGTAATTTAAGTAAACTTAAACGTATCATGAGGTTAATTTTGCTCTTTCTTAGTAAGTGCAGTAAAGGTTTAAGTTTGTTGTTAACGAAATGAAGGCACTTTTCCTCCTTGAACAGAAGCAACATTTCTCTACTACCAGAATGTACCTCTGTGATAAGAATTCACATGGAGCGTCCATGGATATTAAGTATTTTTGTAATCAGTTAAACTTATTTTCTGATGAGGAAGACCTAATAAGGTCTCAGGGTCGCATGAAAAACGCTTCCATGTCTTATGATACTCAGTGTCCAATGTTATTGCCTTCCAGAAGTTATTGATAGTTGAACATTTGCATAGACATAATCACCATTGTGGTGTCAATTCTGTTCTGGTATTGTTGAGAGAAACCTTTTGGGTACCTAAAGCACATCAAGTAATCAAATCGATTCTGTCAAAGTGTGTTTTGTGTCAGAAGTTAACTAAGAAACGGTTGTGTTTGCCTCCTCCCCCACCATTACCCATAGAACGAGTGAGATATGTTAGACCGTTCCAATCAATAGGAGTTGATTATACTGGTGCTATTGATATTTTTTATCATGAGACTGGTTTGGAGGAGAAGGTCTTTGTGTGTCTATTTACCTGTACTACGAGCAGGGCAGTTCATTTTGAATTGACTCATTCCATGACTGCTTCAGATTTCCTACTGGCTTTTCGACGCTTTGTAGCATATCATTCTCTGCCGAGTCTGATTATATCTGACAATGGTCGGAATTTTGTTGGATTTAATAATTTCCTGAAAGAAATTATGGAGGAACCAGAGGTAAGGTCATACCTTGAAGGAAATGGTGTTAATTGGAAGTTCATTACACCGCGAGCCCCCTGGTCTGGAGGCTTTTATGAATGTCTTGTTGGTGTTCTAAAAGCATGTTAGTCCAAAGCTTTGTATCACATACGTTTATCCTTTGAAGAGCTGAGAACTCTACTTGTTGAGTTTCAAGCTGTGATAAATTCTTGACCACTGACTTATCTCTCCTCCGATAAAGATTGTGAGGCTTTGAC
>NC_090758.1:29002592-29010092 GCF_036898095.1 Palaemon carinicauda | reverse complement strand
TTTACAATTACTTAACAAAAATATCATAAAAAAAAAATAGAATTTATTCACAGCCATTAGGTGATTAGGCCTCAATTACTGAAAGGTTACATCATTAGAAGGTAATTATTGATAAGGTAATTATAACTTTACAGATATGATTTTATATTCATGAACTCTTTTGCATCAAATCACTTAAGGAGCTTCATGTTCCAGAAAGCCTTTTGACATGAAACAAATGATTTTCTAATGTGACGAAGATGATATAAAATCTCCATTTCCCTCTAGAAATAGTCCAATATTTTCAATTGAATGGAAAAAATATCTGCTTGTACGTATAACTTGATTTGGAAAGTCAATACATCACACATATATGAGATAATCATTGACAGCTTTCAGTATAAACACCAATATATGTGAATGTTTTAATTTGTTCGAAAAGGCAATTGAGGTTCACCGACCGTCTTTTATTTATGAGAAAAAAAAATTGATGGCAACAGTCTCGGGAGAAAATCATAATTTATCCCCATTTTATTATGCAGGGAAATATTAATATCAATATTATTACCAAAAATGAGCCAATTTCAACTTATTTCTTTTGAACAAGAAACAATATTACATGGTGGCATCTCTCTCTCTCTCTCTCTCTCTCTCTCTCTCTCTCTCTCTCTCTCTCTCTCTCTCTCTCTCTCTCTCTCTCTCTCTCTCTCTCTCTCTCTCTTAATTGATTATCACTGCATCGAAGAAATGTCACCTTGAGATGACTATTATCATTGCAACCCCATTCTACATATTTCAATCAGCCATTGAATTGAATAAATGATTCCGTAAGTATTGAACGAGAATGTTCTTATTTCTGGAACTCTTATTGAAAATAAATTAAGTCCTTATAAAGTTGATTTTTAATATCATAATAATAATAATAATAATAATAATAATAATAATAATAATAATAATAATAATAATAATAATAATAATAATAATAATAATACCTTTGTTTTTCAAGAAAATAACTACAAGTGTAGCTCTCCATTTTGGTAGGTAACAGTAACTGTAGTCTATTCATAAATACATTCCCCATCATAATATTGTTATAATGAAATCCCTACTTTGATTTAAAATGCAGCAAGTAACGATTTTAATCATTTAACTCTAAGACAATGGTTTTCAACATCTCTATCAAAATATATAAAGATACCCTATAACAATTAGTATATAAGATTTTACCTAAATTTTTCAGACAACCGCACTAAGTAGTGAAAACAAAACTCTGCTCTGATGGCTTGTGGTGAATATTTTAGCCCAGTCAAATCCTACACCAACCACCTCCGAGTCCCCCATTCACACTATATTCCTATATCTTCCAAAAGAGTAGACTGAGTCCATCTATTGGCAAAAGAGGGAAACATGCATAATGACAGATCCTACCAAAGCCAACGACGTCACAACTGGATGGAAACTACCACTAAAGGTAAAAATTATAGTGCACTAGAATTATAAGATTCTTATAAAGATTCAAACCAAATTCCTACATCAGCGACATAATGTATTTACTTAATTGATATATATACCGTATATATATATATATATATATATATATATATATATATATATATATATATATATATATATAAATTTATATATAAATATATATATATGTATATATATATATATATATATATATATATATATATATATATATAAATATACATATATATATATATATATATATATATATATATATATATATATATATATATATATATATGTATATAAATTATATATATATATATATATATATATATATATATATATATATATACATATATCTATGTATATATATATATTTATATATATATATATATATATATATATATATATATATATATATATATATATATATATATATATATATATACATACATATATATATATGTATATACATATATATATATATATATATATATATATATATATATATATATATATATATATATATATGTATATATATATATATATAACATATATATATATATATATATATATATATATATATATATATATATATATATATATATATATATATATATATATATATATATATTATCGTAAATGGTTAAGAATATGAAGTAAGAATAGTCCTTTAAAGGAAAGTTTGCAACCATTCAACTCCCATCTCGTAAAATGGAGTCCCCAACTGGAAATTGAGTGATTGTAATGACATCTATTGGTGATCATAATTAAAATTGTCAACTAGACTTTAAAGTCCTGACTCTGAGCGCTGCCCTCCCTATACTGAAGTATGGAATGGCAATTAGTGTAATTAGTGAAACGATCATTACTTTGATCAATGGATTTTCAACTTAATTTACTTCTGTATTAAATTTTGAAATGATTTGTACAAAGTCTCATATTGCATCTTGATACGATTATTTGCAGTGTGATTAACTTATGAATATCACGATGATTCTCAATTAAGAATGATTATCTCATTATAATATATACATATACTGTTTTTATTTAATTATCCAACGAAGAACAAAAATATATTAGAATTTCAAGACTGTTTTATATTATTTATTCAATACACTAATAAAAAAAAGTTGACCTTGAAGAAGACAGAAGAGAAATTTATTATAGTAGATATTTCATAAGAAAGGAATACAAACCTTAAATAGCAAATATAAAAGGATAATGATAACTCCTATTATTATTATTATTATTATTATTATTATTATTATTATTATTATTATTATTATTATTATTATTATTATTATTATTATTATTATTATTATTATTATTATACTGGTTTACAAAAAAAAATGTGGTCTGTGGCAAGAATGGGGATAGGTGTTTTTTGCTCATTTGGGTGTGCTGAACTCAAATTTACAAATAGTTTTGCTCTATAACCTCTAGTTTTCTGGCTTTTAAATAGTCTCATTTTGGTATAAACAGAGAATATATGTGCACATTTCAAGAGTGTCAGCAGCTTATAACAGATAAAACAGGATAGATAAAGAACACTGAATGAATCAAAATACTTGGATGACATAATTACACAATTCATAGTACCACAGACAGTCAAAAGTGTGTTTTCTTAGAAGATCTGGTGTATTTTGCCTCCGGGATGTCATGCAAGAGCATCCAGTAGAAGTCTCCCATCATGCCGGGGTTCCATTTGCCTTGATAGTTGCTCTTCATCTTCGTAATGTCTTCGTGGAATCTTTCTCCATGCTCATCACTCACTGCTCCAAGGTTTGGCGGGAAGAAGTTGAGGTGGGAATGACGAAAATGAATCTTGAGTGACATTCGGCACCCCATATCCTCGTAAGACTTTAGCAACTTTTCAATACAGGCTCGGTAATCTGGTACGCGTGTGTTACCAAGGAAGCCACTACAGACTGAATTGAATGCTTCCCATGCTCTCAGTTCCTTTAAGTTAAGAAGCTCCTCAAAATCAGTATCCTTCAGGACTTCTCGGATCTGAGATCCGACAAAGATGCCCTCTTTGAGCTTAGCAGCACTAACACCTGGGAACACAGTAGACAAGTGTTGGAAGGCAGCACAATTTTTGTCCAACGAATTCACAAAATTCTTCATCAAACCAAGCTTGATGTGAAGAGTAGGAAAAAGCACCCTATTCATGTCCACCAGAGGATTCCCCTTGACGACAGCCTGTGTTCGCCAGGAACTAGACCCCCAGTATTTTTGCTTGTAATGTTGGGATACAGCTCGACTATCCCAGAGACAGAGAAAACAACAGTACTTTGTGAAGCCTGCTTGCATACCAATAAGAAGACCAATGACCTTGAGGTCCCCACACGGACTCCATTGGTATTCGCTGTACTTAATAGCTTCTCAAAGAAGCTCCATATTATCATAGGACTCCCTTAGATGGACAGAGTGTGACATGGGAATGCTTGGATATTTATTCCCTTTGTGCAGAAGCACAGCCTTGAGACTTTGCTTGGAAGAGTCTATGAAAAGACGTTAGTCTGAAGGATTATGTGGCAAACCAAGGGATGTGAACAAGCCACGTATGTTTGTGCAGTAGCACAACTTGTTTTCCGTATCGAAAAAGGAAGCAAGGTCATTGTTCCGATTCCTCAAACTGGTGATCCTTAGATCTTCCTGGACTAGGTTCCACTGTTTAAGCCGAGAAGCCAAGAGCTCTGACTGCTGTTTTGACAGATACAAATCACGAGCAAGATCATTCAGGTCTTCTTGCCTGATCCAGTGTGGCTCGTTGCCACTTGTTCCTGAATATGTAGAGTCAATATCATCCAAAGACATTGACTCCTCAGAATCCTCCCTTAAAGGCATTTCTTCATCTGATGAGGAAAGAAGATCCTTATTTACTGGAGGTGTGGGTACAGGAAGATCATCTGAATGGGGAACGCGTCTCATAGCAGATGGAAGGTTGGGACATTTGATCTTTTTTCTAGAAGATGCATTGAAACCAGCTATATTAGTTAAACAAAAATAACAATCATCTGCGTGGCTTCATGGCTCTCTCCAAACCATTGGGACTGCATAGTTGAAAGCCACTTTCTTGCCATCAAACCATGTAGTTAGTCCATTGTAGCAGGGTTTACAACAGATGTGTAGAGCCCAAGAATTGTCCTGATCATCAGTTTTACAGTCAAAATAGTGAAAATGGGAGGTTCCGAGGAGGGAATTGATAGTTCGACTCTGTGCAACTGTTGTGAAGTCCCAACACACGTAGCAGAAAGAATTGGCCTTGTTGAGGCATCGTCAATGTTTTGACGTGCTTGAAGCCATTGGAGAATCTGAAAATATAACAAAGTAAAACTAAATCATATGCAAGGCAATAAAATGTGCATTGGTAAATATAATACTAATATTTACCTACCCAAAAGATGTGTAACACGATAGTTGAGGGACACCAGTCTCCTGACAACCTCTTCCAAAGACTGCCAGAGCACTGCTGCGTTTGGATTGAGACCTGCTGCCTTAACTGCCAAAATCCGTCTTGATATATTGATATATAATTATATATATAATGTAATGAAATATCTTACATTTAGTGCATAATAACTAAAAATTAAGCCATAAGTCTCACAATATTAGAATTAACCCTGAATGCATATACGCCTTTATGTACCGTATATGCACAAAATGCACACTATGCATATCTAAAAAAAAAACTAGAGTTGATGAGTGAAAACGGATTTCAAAATGGAATTCAGCACGCTCAAAATAGGTTAAAGCGGGTATCTTTGTGCTAGCCTCAATTTCTTTGTAAACCAGTGTAATATCCTAAATATCATTGTACAATTATTAGTGAATAAGGTTATTCGTCTGGCAATAAATCCACGAAGATGAGTTATTCGTTTGAACGTTTTCGTGAAATCAGGTGTTGTTTTATTTTCATCGAGAATTGAGAGGACTTCGGAGGTCACCGTCAGCGAAACAAGACAAGATTTCTGAGGAAATGATGAAACTGTCTTGCCAGCAATCTGGAGATAAGTTTCAAATGACTTAAAGGGAAGGAAGAAAAGCACAATCAACACGGGGATTGGTGGGTTCTAAGAAGTGGGTTTCTGGTAAAAGGGGGTTAAGGGGATGGAGAGAACTTGTATCACTGCAGACGTACGACGCACACATGAGACTGACTTTTGCAAATAACATGTTCATCAAGTGTTAGTGAATTGTATTGCGGTGAATTCGTGTGTTCGCTTAAGTGACTGAGTTAGGGACTGATGAGTAGATTAACAATTGAAATAGTAATGAATACAATAGTAACGAATAAAGAGTTGGATGAGTATGTGAATATATTCACATGATTACTGTCTTGAAATATTTTGAGAAATTATTCATAAAAAGCCAAATCTGATTTATAAGTTGATTTTTGTATTTGAGTAAAGGCATTACGGATTTATGACCACTATTTGGGGACACATTTTCAATTATATTTTTGATACTCTGTGCTAATACACTGCAATATTTGTGGTGGTGACGCTTCCAAAACCTTGGGCTAATTCTGTAAAGTGGCAAAATAAAAAATGGCCACCAATTTCTCCAAGACCATTCTTTTATCGGCCTAATATAGAATATTATTAGGGGTGTGTACTTTCAAGAGTAATTGTATTCGCCTCATGGAATTTAATGAAAATTATATCAATCGTAATAAGTAAAAGGAGAATAAAAGCAAAATTGCCTGCCCCTCGTCCGTTAAAAAGGAAAAGATATATTAAATCATTAATGAATTTCATTAATATTTGTCCCAGCATATATTGCATTCTCTGAAGCAGCTGAAGTATGTAGGAAAAATATATTTTAAAAAATACTGCTAAAATAACATTAGACTTCAATATTCAAAAGAGTCAGAAGTCATCAATTTCATATGAGTCTGAACGCCATGAATCAGAATTTATTAATATTTCTGTATTTTGATCCAGTAGAGCCTTTCCAGGTAAAACATCTTCCACCAGGCTCCAGTCTGTCTTTTACAAAAGGTATGGTAAGTCTCATCTTCACATGTAACCCATGTTAATAAAAGCTATGAATGGTTAACTAATTCTAAGTTCCATGAAGCTGAGTTTTTTTTCAAATATTTTTTTTTTTTTACCTTTTTCAGTGAACCGTTGGTGTTGAAAATAGAAAGATATTCAACACGATGCGACGTTGAATGACTTCTGTAAGGTCACACTTTTCTTTACTATTCTCTGATAGAGCTATCACTTCAGCCATAGTTTTGTTTTCCATAGCATCGGTTTTTAAATGGGTAGAATGCTTTCCTAGTTTGCTGAATGCACAGGAAAAAATCATCTGGAAATTAACAGAATTTTTGCAATGAAAGGCACAGTATCAGTAATCAATCTTTGATTATAAAATTCCAGGGATTCTTTTTTTTCATCAGTGTGGGACATTTCAAAGTCCTTTACAAGTTTTTCTGATGTAACTTTTCCTTGTTGCAAGGATCAAAGAGAGGTGTTTCCTAAACCATAAGGATCAGATGCTAATTCTGTCAAACTTTGATCAATGTCTAGCGTGTTCATCAATTGCAGGACGAGAACTGGCATTAACAACATGTCCTTTTGAAGAATATTTGAGATTAGCCAAAGCTTAGAGAGAAACTCTTCATCTTTTAATAAGATTGACTGTCCTTGTACGAATTAGTGGCATTGGTTCATTATTCAGAAAGTGGAACCACTCATACTTTCCTTTCTAATCAAGAGATCTAAGGGTAAGCATGAATGAGG
This sequence comes from Palaemon carinicauda, assembly GCF_036898095.1. Lineage (NCBI taxonomy): Eukaryota > Metazoa > Arthropoda > Malacostraca > Decapoda > Palaemonidae > Palaemon > Palaemon carinicauda. Next base: position 29,002,887 of record NC_090758.1, on the reverse strand, counting down.
TTGGCCTGTTCGAGATTGTGAAAAGTAGTCGTACATACACGTACTAAAATTATCCTCGGGTAAGGAACTAATTTCAAGCCAGGACTCAATGAGCCACCTTATATATATATATATATATATATATATATATATATATATATATATATATATATATATATATATATATATATGTATATATATATATATATATATATATATATATATATATATATATATATATATATATATGTATATATATATATATATATATATATATATATATATATATATATATATACATATATATATATATATA
>NC_090758.1:28985092-28992592 GCF_036898095.1 Palaemon carinicauda | reverse complement strand
TTTATTACATTAGCTCGGCCAGCTATCTCAATTTTTTCAAAAAAATTTAACAACAATCCAAAATAGGTTTACTAGGTGTGACTGGATACATGTATTATTCTTTGTTTAACTTCAGCCATAAGCAAATGAGGACAAATGTCCAAATAGGCACATCCAAAAAATAATAATAATAATGCATATGAAAAGATATTACCAAAGCAAAGAAAAAAAAAATGCATGATAAATTCATATCATATATATGGTACATTGCTAGCAAATGATTATATGGTACCCAAAAAAAATACTGATATACCTATGATTCGGTAACTTGTTAAAGAATAATTGTTACCTTTGTCAAAAACATAGATTAACACAATACGGTAACTAATAAAAATATTTGTTACCTTGGTAAAGATTCAATTTTAGTGCACAAACACGAATTCCTGGTATGTACACGTACCACGGTTTCGTACATATATATATATATATATATATATATATATATATATATATATATATATATATATATATATATATATATATACATATATATATATATATATATATATATATATATATATATATATATATATATATATATATATATATATATATTATATATATATATATATATATATATATATATATATATATATATATATATATATATATATATATATAGGGCTGATATATTTTATTAGATGCCCATAGATTCTGTTATTTTCATTTGTTTTTTCTCTTTTCTTTTAACATTCCGGCTTATATATTTTATTAGATGCCGAGAGAAAAAATGATTTATATTTTTTTAAATGTTTTTTTTAAAATGTATTTTTAACAATGCAATGTTCAATAATTTATTCAATTACATATTACTAGCGTACTAACAGCTTTTCGTACAAACACAATTTCCAGAGCATTTTACTCCTTTAGCGAATGAGGTGGCCACTTCAAACGCCTTTAAACTGAATTAAATAAGGAGTTTTGTCTGGACATGGCAAAACGTTCTATTTTAGCTTCCAACTGTTCCGTAACCTATGCCAAACAAGGATGTTCACGGCGATAAATATCATCACCGTTACACTTAATGGGGTGAAGAAATTCCTTATAAGTCGGTGACAGGTGGTACTTCTCGGTCAATTTCATCAACCGCTTGGCAACCTGTTTGTTGTATGGGAGAGGTAGTGCTGGCATTGTAGACGTCCACGTGAAGTTCGCGAAGTAGGCTCGTTCTCTGATGATTGTCCTTAGCCCGGTCACCATGGAATTAGGGGAAGTCCCGATACAACCATCTGCTGCAACAAAGATGTGTGTAAAAGACGTGGATCCGTCCGGGCATGATACATTGAAGCCGTCCTTGTCGTATCGTATCCACGAGCTATTGTTCAGTCTGCAATTGAACTCATTATTGTCAAAGGGATAAAGCTTATCCAGACAATTTTCACTTGTATGAGAGTAGCACACTAAAAAATTTTCACTTGTATGGGAGAGAGAACCGTCTAGCACTATACCTAACTCGCATGAATCCATTAAGTTTTTATGGAATTCAAATGAGCCAGCTGTACATATTTTTCTATCCATTGCGTCTGAACAGTGAGTTAATTGATTTAAGTCTTTAATGACCGTATATGTTTCCTTGTCTGGGGAAAATCAATACGTGTCCTGTCAAACTGGATATTACTGGATTTGAGTGATTCATCATGAAAGTCGGAAATGGTGACATCCTGTAAGATTGCCAGGCATCAGAAGAATCAAAGGGAATAGTAATCCTAATCTTGTTATTTTCAACGCTTACTGTAATTAGGCTGTAATAAAATTCTAACCTACGTTCGCCTAACAAAGGAACATAGCCTAGTTTATCCCTTCCGTTCTCCAGAACTAACTTTAAGTAATTTATAGGCAACAAATGGGGCGACAGTACACCTTTCGTTGCTAACATGATAGCTTCTACATAATCCTTGGATTTCTCAATGAAATGTGCAACTCTGTTATGTATGTGATCTATCTTTGAATCATAATACGTTAACGTTGCCAACAAATCCTGTACTTCCATAATCTGAATGATATTATTTGAATGTTCATTTACTAAATCCATTATTTGATTGATCGAAGCTAACTGATTCCTTAATTCTGACATAATCAATTCATCTTCATGAGTCAAGAACTCAATTTTCTTATTTTGATTACTAATCTTAAGACGATTGGAAATTCCTAAACCTAAACTTGCAATAGACCCAAAGATGTTTAATGCAGCATAAATAAACGGATTTCGTCTTTCTTTATGTTCGTGTCCTACAGTCCACATCAAAAGGTCACAAGCCAAAGATTCTGTCTCGTAAGTCTTATTTTGCAAGTCATCAGATAGCATCTCTGCAACTTTTAATGTCGATCCAAGCGAACTCTCTGTAGTCAAATGAAAATGTCTTCTATGCAACTCATCTAATGAGACAGAAAACCTTGTAATGGCGGTTTTTAAGCTGTTGACATCATTCTCTGGAAGAAAAATTGCTTGCATATTCACTTCTACAACTACGTTGCTTGATGTAATAAAAATGTCTTCTTGTCTTTCAACTATAGTGCCATATTTAAAATCTATACTTTTAGTTTTAGAGCTCATCCCACACGAGAAAAATGTCTGAGCAAACAATATCACTCCCAATAAAAAAAAATTCATCTTGGAAACCTGTAACGAGAAAAATATATGTATTTACTCGTGTAAAGAGAAGAAAACTTTTAATCACACAAATAAAAATTTTTTCCTCACTTCTTTCCCTCTTTTTTTTTCTTTAATTTCTTATGAGAGCCAATGGTACTATTCTCTCATCCGTGGGTTGGGATACGTTTTGAACTCTAAACCTATTGGCCGTTAATGTTTCCAAAATGCTAAATGGGCCTTCAAACTTAGGTGTTAGTTTATAATTGAGTCATTTACGCACATTTATCTGTATATACACGTTATCACCCACGGTATATGTTTTAGTTGGCTTCGCTATTTTATCATGATTCCTTTTCATTATGATTTGTGATTCTTGAAAATTCTTTCGAAGGATATCATATCGACTTTTGCTTGCATTTATACATTCTTTTAAAGGATTTGATAGATTAATTGTAGGCGTTAATACATGGAAAGGCGTTCTAACTGGGGTACCATACAATGCTTCATGCGGTGACATTTTAATTGATATATGGTTTGAATGATTCAGAGTACTCAGTGCCGCCGGTATTGCAATATCCCAGTTGGGGTCTGATCCCCCTAGTGTTACTCTTAATATATTTAAAATTTTTCTATTTGCTCTTTCCACTAGCCCATTCGACTCTGGGTGATATATCATGGTATTTATTTTCTTTATGCTAAGGAATTCACACAATGAGGTAAGAAAGTGATTATTAAATTCACCACCCGAGTTTGAGATTATCATGTGTGGAATTCCATGTTTACAAATGTAACACTCGTAAAACTTCCTAGCGCATTCAATCGCAGTTTTAGTTTTAAGCGCTATTAGTTCTGTATATCGAGTTAAAGCATCTATAATTACTAAGAGGTGCTTATTTCCTCTGTCTGACTCGTAAAATCCTGTTAGCAAATCTAAATGTATTCTTTCAAAGGGTTGATTGGGCACGGAATAAGCCCCTAGGCTGACAGGTGTTTTCGTATGCCCTTTGTTTTCCTGACATGTGCGATAATTAGCTATGTGTCTTTTTATATCTGTAAGCATCGTATGCCAATAAAACAATGATTTGGCTTTCTGTGACATTAATGAGAACCCCGGGTGTCCATGTAATGGATTTGAATGCAACCAATTCAGGACAGTGGAGATAAGTGAAATTGGTTCTACTACCTGGTCGTTAGTTACATGTGGTGTATTGCGAGTTTTCCTGTCACAGTCCTACACAGAGTATTATCTTTGATTATATAATTCTGCTGCTTATACTTTATTTATCCCTTTTCCTTATGATTGCCTTTCAAAGCATTTATAATTGTTTCTGTTTTCTGATCTTTTCTTTGCTTAGTCTGTAATAATTCAGTGCTCCAACCTAAATCTTCTTGTTCAGATATCGTTTTAACAATAGGCATGGATGTTGATATATCTATTAATTCAGCTAAAGGCTCCGTACAAGATGACACGGGGTTGCGTGATAATGCATCCGCAATGATATTTGCTTTCCCAGGTAAATACCCAATTCTTGAGCTAAAATCTTGAATGATCAAATGCCTCCGAGTTTGTTTAGGGCTGTGGTTGAAGCCTTTAAAGAACTCGGTTAGTGGTTTATGGTCAGTAAGAACCTTAACGGGATAACCGTAAATTATGAACTTAAAAATGCACTAGTGAATTAACAATAGCTAGCCCTTCCTTGTCTGTTACTGCATACTTACTTTCGGATGTTCTCAATTTTCGAGAATAAAAAGCTATCGGGAAAAATTGTTTATCATATTGCTGAAGCAATACCCCTCCTACTCCTAAGTCTGAGGCGTCTGTTACAATGAAGAATTCCTTACCAAAGTCAGGAAATTTTAAGATAGGAGAACTACACAGTTCATCTTTCAAGGTATTAAACGCCTGTTGATGATGCTCAGACCATATGAAATCTACGCCCTTCTTCGTAAGATCAGTTAAAGGAGCGGCTATTATTGAATAGTTGCGTATAAAACGCCTGTAATATCCACTACAACCCAGAAATTGCTGTATTCCCTTGACATTAGTAGGTATGGGAAAATTACGTATAGCCGACACCTTATCATGGACTACTTTAAGACCTTGGCTTGACAACATGAAACCCAAATATACCAATTCTGTTTTGAAAAATTCACACTTACTAATCTTTACCCTTAAGTTGTGTTGTCTTAATATCTGTAGTACTAATTCTAACTTACGTAGATGTTCTTCTAAGGTGTTGGAAAAGATTACAAGATCATCCATATAGGCATGCAATATATCCCCTAACAAGTCTCCAGACACTATGTTAATCATTCTTGTAAATGTTATGGGAGCACAACGTAAACCAAAAGGCATCCGTAAAAAACTCATAATGTCCCCTGGCTGTGCTGAAGGCTGTGTATGGGATACTATCTTCTTCTAATGATATCTGGTGAGAGCCTTTAAGTAAGTCCAAACTGGTAAAATATTTATTCTGACCTAACAAAGACAAAATATCGTCAGTACATGGCACTGGGAATCGATCAGGGATCATCTCCTCGTTTAGACGACGGAAGTCGACGCAGATACGCCATGTTCGATCTTTTTTCGGTACAACTATTAATGGAAAATTTTAAGGGCTGTTTGATTTCCTAATTTTCTGCTTGTCCTTTAACCTTATTTGATGCTCGATCACATCTGTTTTTCCTAAGGATCCATCCGTAGTGGAAAAAAAAATCATGATATTTAGTTAAAAGTCCAAAAGTTTTCTGCTGAATTTCTTCGTCTTGAATGTCTTTTTTGATTTTATTTTTAATAGATTGCAAAAGGGATTCATCCGCACCTGATTGAGAGCGATTGATTTCAGCAATGGTAAGAATACGATGTTTATAAACTTCTACATCCAAGATATGTTGATTTTTGTGAATTACTAAAGTGTTATTTAAATGATTACAGACTTCAGTATTACATTGTTGATGTGAGCCTACTGTATAAATAGCTTATGTGACAGACAATCCGTTAGTTTTCAAAGTGTCGGAAAGGATTAATATTTCAGATCCCGGTAATGTTTTCTTTATTTGCACTATTAAATTCGAAGGTAGGTTTGGCTCGATAGATTGCCTGCAAGATGATATTACGGGTGAACGAGAATTCTGCTGGGTCGCGTATATTATTTCTTTATTAGTGAGACAAGTTATTGGTTCTTCAACGTACATTACGGTTACATTTGTCGTCTCCTTTTTATCCAAAACTGATTTTAAGGTATTAGAAGACTTATAGAATTTCCCTTTGATATACACGCCGTACTTGGCATGGACTAAGATAATGTTTTGATTTCCCATAGATGGGTATCCTATAATTACAGCTCGATACTTATCAATGTTTTTTACAACAACAAATGTATCAGCAAACGTGCGTTTACCGACTTTGAATTGAACATGAGTTATGCCTATGACATTTAATTCATTATTTCCTATACCCGAGAGTCTAACTCCGGATTTTTCAATCGGAAAGTTCGAAAACAACAAATGATGTGTCTTCAAATCCATGATATTACGTGGACTACCAGAGTCAAAAAATAACGTAAAGGATTTGTGTTCTAAATTTACAGCATATAAGGTTGGTCGTAACTCATTTTGGCTTATTTTTGTATGAATTCGTTGCAAATCTACGGGAGCATGCACTGTTTTACTTAATTCGGCAGTGTGTTTCATAGGAAAATCTTTTGCCTCAAAATTATCTGATATAACATTAAATTGATTATTCAATACTATTGATGTTGACATGAATGACCTTGACCCAACATCATTCTCTTCCCCACTGGAGTTAACTATGTGGTATTTGCTTTGCTCTGCACATTCTGAAAATTAGTCTGACCTTGCGAGGTTTGGTTTGACGACCCAGGATCAGCGATATTTAAAGAAGTGTTTGTTTGCTTTGGACTCTGAACTGCATTGACATTTGGTTGTTTCTTCTTATTGTTAAAATGTGGATTTTTCTTTTTATTTCCATATGGAACTGACTGTGGAATTGACTGTGTATTTCTGAGATTCTGTTGTGACTTATGCGAGTAACATTGATTGTATGAATGTGTCGAACTATTATGTATCGAGCAGAATTTCCTTCTGCAGTCCGCGCTTAAGTAACATTGACGTTTGCAATTATAAAACGTCATTCCCGCTACTTGACTATTATTAACTACGTTCACTGTTTGTGGCTTTGTTTAATTCTTTGCAAAAACTTGAGTAAACACGGGATCGAGATCTGGACACTTAGCCATGTGTTTTTTTATCTGTTTATATACATCCAATTCCGTACGTGCAGGCGTTAACTTTTTATCAAAATACCGCACTAAAGCTTCAGGCAACATAAGTGTCATGCAAGTTAAATACATTAATAGTAAAAAATCTTTCACGGAGATGTTATCTCTAGTAACCCAAGTGGAATTACCTAAAATATTCTGATATTCATTAAGCCTATCAGCTATGAGAGCTGCTCTCTCAATAACACTAAGCCGATTCATAGTGGCTTGATTAAGTGTATCTCTTAATGTTAATACTACATCCAAGGCTTCTTCACACTCATAGACCGCGCGTAACCTAACTTTGAAATCATCCCAGGTAACTGCTTCTTGAAATGAAACACCTCTTAAATACGCACTCGTATCCCCCTTAGAAAAATCTATAAAACTTTTAGCTTCTTGTAATTGTACAAAAGGGTCTACGATTTGTTTGGCATTTAAATGGGCATCGACGGATGAAATCCATGACTCCACATTTTGAGGCAAGAACCCATTAACTCGACCCTGAAAAGGAAGAATTGCAGACCTGGCATTTACAAGCGTCACAATTGGGAGAGGATTAATCTGTCCTACGCCACTAGGTCCAGG
>NC_090758.1:28956667-28959167 GCF_036898095.1 Palaemon carinicauda | reverse complement strand
CCTACTTGGAAAAGCAAGATGCTATATAAGGCCAAGAGCTCCAATAGGGGAACTAGCCCAGTGAGGAAAGGAAATAAGGAAATAAATAAATGATGAGAATAAATTAACAATAAATCATTCTAAAAACAGTAACAACGTCAAAAATTAGAGCCAGATGACTGGCGCAATTATTTGCGTATGGATGAAGACACGTATATTGATCTACTGAATCGTTTCAGCCCTTTGATTACTTATGAAGATACAACTATGAGGAAGGCCATAACTCCACATGAAAGACCAAGTGTCACTTTATGCTATTTAGCATCAGGAAGAATTTATTTTCTTCGTCACGGCGTCTCGTGTGCAGTCAGGCTCAAGTTCTTTCAATATTTCATGCAGAGCCGCTATTCCTTTGTTTCTGGTCACTTTGTTGGAATAGTCTTTTGATTTAACTTTCCCTAAAACTGGATGAGCCCGATATGCATGTATGAAAATCAAGTACGACTTCCTTCTCATTCTTGCTTTCATTAATGGTAGCCATAATTAATTTCTTTAATGATGTTTCCTCCAGCAGGTTTGAATAACAACTGAGGTTCGATGCTCGACAACCCGTTCACGACGTTCACACCGTTCGTCAAACAATGTAGCTCCGCCCTGAAAAGTCAAGATGAGCCTGACTTTCATCGAGCCGATCGGCGAGCGCGCTCGACAACCAAATAGCCGCGTTTACACGCTCGAACATCAATTCAAACACAAGGTTGTCGAGCCAGGCTCGACGAGCTGTTCGCTCGTGTAAACCCGCTTAAGCTTAAACAAACTTTACATCTTTTATGTTTAATTTTACACTTTTGTCTACATTTCCTCTATAAAACCATATAGTCATAAATCATAAAAATAGAATGAGAAAAATATTATCAAAAACTAGTTATTATTATTATTATCATTATTATTATTATTATTATTATTATTATTATTATTATTATTATTATTGTTGTTTTTACTTGCTAAAAATATAACCTCAGTTGGAAAATATGAATGTTTTAAGCCCAAGGGGCCCAAAAGGGAAAATAGCTTAGTGAGAAAAGGAAATCAGATATACTACACAGTGAAATTTAAAAACAGTGACATTGAAATAAATATTTTATATATAACCGAAACAAACTTAATAACAATAGGAAGAGATATAAGATGTATTAGAGTAGCCCGAGTGTACTCTCAAGCAAGAGAACTTTTACCCAAGAAGCTGGGATACCATGGAACATAGGCTATGGCATAACCCAAGCATAGAGAACAATGGTTTGATTTTTGAGTGTCCTTCTCCTAGAAGAGCTGCATACCATATCTAAAGAGTCTCTTCTCCCCATGCCAAGAGGAGAGTAGCCATTAAACAACTACAGTGCAGTAGTTAACCCCTTGAACAAAAAGGAATTTTCTGGTTATCTCAGGTGTTGTCAGATGTAGAGTATGAGGCTAGAGGAGTATGTGTAATGAATAGGCCAGACTATCTGTTTATGTGTAGGCAAGAGGAAAATAAGCCGAAACCAGAGAGAGGTCAATTGTAGTACTGTCTATCCAGTCAAAGGATCCAACAACTCTCAAGCGATAGCATCACCATGGCTGGCTGGTGTGCTGGCCAACCTATTATCTACAAACAAGGTAAGAATTAAGTTTTTAGAAAATTAGATGATTTTACCTTAACGGCATTTTTAGAGAAAGGACGAGACAACAAATATCTAGAAAAAAAAATATATATATGATTTGTGTTAATTGGCAACTCTCGACAACAAGATTCCAGTGACAGCTATTTTCCATCGAACCAGTAATCTAAGATAATATATATCATTCCTTCTTAACTACAATAGGATGTTGTCGTGCCACATGATAATGTAACCACAGGATTTATTCAGTAATGTCCCTTGTTTGTCTGCTGATGTAAATCGGAAACTCGGAGGTTTGGCACAATCTCTTTGTCATAACAACTTTGATAGGAATTGTTGTGGGATAAGGGAACACGGTGTTTACAATCGATTGGACCTGGGTGTATAGATTGTATGGCTGGTTGCATGTTTATATTTGCATGAATAAACTAACAGGGCATGAAATGCACAACAGATCTCTCTCTCTCTCTCTCTCTCTCTCTCTCTCTCTCTCTCGTCTCTCTCTCTCTCTCTCTCTCATTATGAGCATCCGTAACAAGTTCACCGTAGGCAACACGCCTCAGACATTATAATAATGTATGTATATATATATATATATATCTATATATAGATATTATATATATATATATATATATATATATGTATATATATTATAATATATATACTATATATATATATATTATATATATATATATATATTTATATACTTATATATATATATATATATATATATATATATATGTATATAAATATAGTTATATATATATATATATATATATATATATATATATATATATATATATATATATATATATATATATAAATATATATTTATATATATATATATATATATATATATATAT
>NC_090758.1:28924167-28929167 GCF_036898095.1 Palaemon carinicauda | reverse complement strand
CTATTGTAAAAGACAGACTGGAGCCTGGTGGAAGATGTTTTACCTGGAAAGGCTCTACTGGATAAAAATACAGAAATATTAATAAATTCTGATTCATGGCGTTTAGACTCATATGAAATTGATGACTTCTGACTCTTTTGAATTTTGAAGTCTAATGTTATTTTAGCAGTATTTTTTAAAATATATTTTTCCTACATACTTCAGCTGCTTCAGAGAATGCAATATATGCTGGGACAAATATTAATGAAATTCATTAATGATTTAATATCTCTTTTCCTTTTTAACGGACGAGGGGCAGGCAATTTTGCTTTTATTCTCCTTTTAATTATTACGATTTATATAATTTTCATTAAATTCCATGAGGCGAGTACAATTACTCTTGAAAGCACACACCCATAATAATATTCTAGATAAGGCCGATAAAAGAATGGTCTTGGAGAAATTGGTGGCCATTTTTTATTTTGCCACTTTACAGAATTAGCCCAAGGTTTTGGAAGCGTCACCACCACAAATATTGCAGTGTATTAGCACAGAGTATCGAAAATATAATTGAAAGTGTGTCCCCGAATAGTGGTCATAAATCCGTATTGCCTTTACTCAACTACAAAAATCAACTTATAAATCTGATTTTGCTTTTTATGAATAATTTCTCAAAATATTTCAAGACAGTAATCATATGAATATATTCACATACTCATCCAACGTTTTATTCATTACTATCGTATTCATTACTATTTCAATTGTTAATCTACTCATCAGTCGCTAACTTAGTCACTTAAGCGAACACACAAATGCACCGCAATACAATTCACTAACACTTGATGAACATGTTATTTTCAAAAGTCAGTCTCATGTGTGCGTCGTACGTCTGCAGTGATACAAGCTCTCTCCATCCCCTTACCCCCCTTTTACCAGAAACCCACTTCTCAGAACCCACCAATCCCCGTGTTGATTATACATTTCTTCCTTCCCTTTAAGTCATTTGAAACTTATGTCCAGATTGCTGGCGAGACAGTTTCATCGTTTCCTCAGAAATCTTGTCTTGTTTCGCTGACGGTGACCTCCGAGGTCCTCTCAATTCTCGATGAAAACAAAACAATGCCTGATTTCACGAGAACGTTTAAACGAATAAATCATCTTCGTGGATTTATTTGCAGACGAATAACCTTATTCACTAATATTTGTACAATGATATTTAGAATATTACAATGGTTTACAAAGAAATTGAGGCAAGCACAAAAATACCCGTTTTTAACCTATTTTGAGGGTGCTGAATTCCAATTTGAAATAAGTTTTCACTCATCCCCTCTAGTTTTTTTTTAAATATGCATAGTGTGGATTTTGTGCATATACGGTACATAAAGGCGTATATGCATTCAGGGTTAATTCTAATATTGTGAAGCTTATGGCTTATTTTTTAGTTATTATGCACTAAATGTAAGTGATTGTATTACATTATATATATAATTATATATCAAGACGGATTTTGGCAGTTAGGGCAGCAGGTCTCAATCCAAACTCAGCAGTGCTCTAGCAGTCTCTGGAAGAGGTTGTCAGGAGGTTGGTGTCCCTCAACAATCGTGTTACACTTTTTTTGGGTAGCTAAATCTTAGTATTACATTTTCCAATGCAAATTTTATTGCCTTGCATATGATTTAGTTTTACTTTGTTATATTTTCAGATTCTCCAATGGCTTCAAGCACGTCAAAACATTGACGATGCCTCAACAAGGCCAATTCTTTCTGCTACGTGTGTTGGGGACTTCACAACAGTTGCACAGAGTCGAACTATCAATTCCCTCCTCGGAACCTCCCATTTTCACTATTTTGACTGTAAAACTGATGATCAGGACAATTCTTGGGCTCTACACATCTGTTGTAAACCCTGCTACAATGGACTAACTACATGGTTTGATGGCAAGAAAGTGGCTTTCAACTATGCAGTCCCAATGGTTTGGAGAGAGCCATGAAGCCACGCAGATGATTGTTATTTTTGTTTAACTAATATAGCTGGTTTCAATGCATCTTCTAGAAAAAAGATCAAATGTCCCAACCTTCCATCTGCTATGAGACGCGTTCCCCATTCAGATGATCTTCCTGTACCCACACCTCCAGTAAATAAGGATCTTCTTTCCTCATCAGATGAAGAAATGCCTTTAAGGGAGGATTCTGAGGAGTCAATGTCTTTGGATGATATTGACTCTACATATTCAGGAACAAGTGGCAACGAGCCACACTGGATCAGGCAAGAAGACCTGAATGATCTTGCTCGTGATTTGTATCTGTCAAAACAGCAGTCAGAGCTCTTGGCTTCTCGGCTTAAACAGTGGAACCTAGTCCAGGAAGATCTAAGGATCACCAGTTTGAGGAATCGGAACAATGACCTTGCTTCCTTTTTCGATACGGAAAACAAGTTGTGCTACTGCACAAACATACGTGGCTTGTTCACATCCCTTGGTTTGCCACATAATCCTTCAGACTAACGTCTTTTCATAGACTCTTCCAAGCAAAGTCTCAAGGCTGTGCTTCTGCACAAAGGGAATAAATATCCAAGCATTCCCATGTCACACTCTGTCCATCTAAGGGAGTCCTATGATAATATGGAGCTTCTTTGAGAAGCTATTAAGTACAGCGAATACCAATGGAGTCCGTGTGGGGACCTCAAGGTCATTGGTCTTCTTATTGGTATGCAAGCAGGCTTCACAAAGTACTGCTGTTTTCTCTGTCTCTGGGATAGTCGAGCTGTATCCCAACATTACAAGCAAAAATACTGGGGGTCTAGTTCCTGGCGAACACAGGCTGTCGTCAAGGGGAATCCTCTGGTGGACATGAATAGGGTGCTTTTTCCTACTCTTCACATCAAGCTTGGTTTGATGAAGAATTTTGTGAATTCGTTGGACAAAAATTGTGCTGCCTTCCAACACTTGTCTACTGTGTTCCCAGGTGTTAGTGCTGCTAAGCTCAAAGAGGGCATCTTTGTCGGATCTCAGATCCGAGAAGTCCTGAAGGATACTGATTTTGAGGAGCTTCTTAACTTAAAGGAACTGAGAGCATGGGAAGCATTCAATTCAGTCTGTAGTGGCTTCCTTGGTAACACACGCGTACCAGATTACCGAGCCTGTATTGAAAAGTTGCTAAAGTCTTACGAGGATATGGGGTGCCGAATGTCACTCAAGATTCATTTTCGTCATTCCCACCTCAACTTCTTCCCGCCAAACCTTGGAGCAGTGAGTGATGAGCATGGAGAAAGATTCCACGAAGACATTACGAAGATGAAGAGCAACTATCAAGGCAAATGGAACCCCGGCATGATGGGAGACTTCTACTGGATGCTCTTGCATGACATCCCGGAGGCAAAATACACCAGATCTTCTAAGAAAACACACTTTTGACTGTCTGTGGTACTATGAATTGTGTAATTATGTCATCCAAGTATTTTGATTCATTCAGTGTTCTTTATCTATCCTGTTTTATCTGTTATAAGCTGCTGACACTCTTGAAATGTGCACATATATTCTCTGTTTATACCAAAATGAGACTATTTAAAAGCCAGAAAACTAGAGGTTATAGAGCAAAACTATTTGTAAATTTGAGTTCAGCACACCCAAATGAGCAAAAAACACCTATCCCCATTCTTGCCACAGACCACATTTTTTTTTGTAAACCAGTATATAATAATAATAATAATAATAATAATAATAATAATAATAATAATAATAATAATAATAATAATAATAATAATAATAATAATAATAATAATAATAATAGGAGTTATCATTATCCTTTTATATTTGCTATTTAAGGTTTGTATTCCTTTCTTATGAAATATCTACTATAATAAATTTCTCTTCTGTCTTCTTCAAGGTCAACTTTTTTTTATTAGTGTATTGAATAAATAATATAAAACAGTCTTGAAATTCTAATATATTTTTGTTCTTCGTTGGATAATTAAATAAAAACAGTATATGTATATATTATAATGAGATAATCATTCTTAATTGAGAATCATCGTGATATTCATAAGTTAATCACACTGCAAATAATCGTATCAAGATGCAATATGAGACTTTGTACAAATCATTTCAAAATTTAATACAGAAGTAAATTAAGTTGAAAATCCATTGATCAAAGTAATGATCGTTTCACTAATTACACTAATTGCCATTCCATACTTCAGTATAGGGAGGGCAGCGCTCAGAGTCAGGACTTTAAAGTCTAGTTGACAATTTTAATTATGATCACCAATAGATGTCATTACAATCACTCAATTTCCAGTTGGGGACTCCATTTTACGAGATGGGAGTTGAATGGTTGCAAACTTTCCTTTAAAGGACTATTCTTACTTCATATTCTTAACCATTTACGATATATATATATATATATATATATATATATATATATATATATATATATATATATATATATATATATATATATATATATATATATATATATATATATATATATATATATATATATATATATATATATATATATATATATATATATATATATATATATATATATATATGTATATACATATACATATATATGTATATATATATATATATATATATATATATATATATATATATATATATATATATATATATATATATATATAAATATATATATATATATACATATATATATATATATATATATATATATATATATATATATATATATATATATATAATTTATATACATATATATATATATATATATATATATATATATATATATATATATATATATATATATATATATATATATATATATATATATATATATATATATATATATATATATATATATAATATATATATAAATTTATATAAATATATTATATATATATATATATATATATATATATATATATATATATAGTATATATATAATTTAGCACTATAATACATTAATGTCCATGATGTAGGTTTGGCTTTGAGGATCTCATTATGCAGTTTAATCTTTTTCAATAGATGGACTCAGTCTACTTTT